>NC_034181.2:1534166-1654166 GCF_002021735.2 Oncorhynchus kisutch
ATGTAGTATGAGTAATATGAGTACAGTAGTATTCAGTGGTATTACATAGTATGTGTAGTAGTATATAGTATGTGTAATATTCAGTAATATGAGTAGTATTGCGTAGTATTACGTAGCATGCATAGTATTATATAGTATTATGTAGTATGAGTAGCATGACATAAGTAGTATTATGTTGCATGAGTAGTATGTTGTATGAGTAGTAGAGTGTGTAGTACGAATAGTATTATATAGCATGAATAGTATTATGTAGCATGAATAGTTTTATGTAGTATTATGTAGTATGAGTAGTATTATGTAGCATGCATAGTATTATATAGCATGAATAGTTTTATGTAGTATTATGTAGTGTGAGTATTATTATGTAGCATGCATAGTATTATATAGCATGAGTAGTATTATGTAGCATGAATAGTTTTATGTAGTATTATGTAGTATGAGTAGTATTATGTAGCATGCATAGTATTATATAGCATGAATAGTTTTATGTAGTATTATGTAGTATGAGTATTATTATGTAGCATGCATAGTATTATATAGCATGAGTAGTATTATGTAGTATTATGTAGTATGAGTAGTATTATGTAGCATGCATAGTATTATATAGCATGAGTAGTATTATGTAGCATGAATAGTTTTATGTAGTATTATGTAGTATGAGTAGTATTATGTAGCATGCATAGTATTATATAGCATGAGTAGTATTATGTTGTATGAGTAGTATTATGTAGCGTGCATAGTATTACATAGTATGAGTAGTATTATGTTGTATGAGTAGTATTGTGTAGTATGAGTAGTATTATATAGCATGCGTGGGATTATGTAGTATTACATAGTATGAGTGGTAGTATGTATTATGTGTAGTAGTATATGGTATTACGTAGTATGAGTAGTACGAGTAGTATTATGTTTTTTGAGTAGTATTATGTTGTACGCGTAGTATTATGTTGTATGAGTAGTATTATGTTGTATGAGTAGCAGAGTGTGTTGTGTGAGTAGTATTATATAGCATGAGTAATATTATGTAGCATGATTAGTTTTATGTAGTAGTATGTGTAGTATGAGTAGAATTATGTAGTATGAGTATTATTATGATGTATGAGTAGTATTATGTTGTATGTGTAGTAGAGTGTGTAGTATGTGTAGTATTATATAGTATGAGTAGTATTATGTTGTACGCGTAGTATTATGTTGTATGAGTATTATTATGATGTATGAGTAGTATTATGTGGTATGTGTAGTAGAGTGTGTAGTATGTGTAGTATTTTATTTTATTTTATTTTTATTTATTTATTTTACCTTTATTTAACCAGGTAGGCAAGTTGAGAACAAGTTCTCATTTACAATTGCGACCTGGCCAAGATAAAGCAAAGCAGTTCGACAGATAAAACGACACAGAGTTACACATGGAGTAAAAACAAACATACAGTCAATAATGCAGTATAAACAAGTCTATATACAATGTGAGCAAATGAGGTGAGAAGGGAGGTAAAGGCAAAAAAAGGCCATGATGGCAAAGTAAATACAATATAGCAAGTAAAATACTGGAATGGTAGTTTTGCAATGGAAGAATGTGCAAAGTAGAAATAAAAAATATTATTAGCATGAGTAGTATTATGTAGTATGTGTAGTATTATATAGTATGAGTAGTATTATGTAGTATGTGTAGTATTATATAGTATGAGTAGTATTATGTAGTATGTGTAGTATTATATAGTATGAGTAGTATTATGTAGTATGTGTAGTATTATATAGTATGAGTAGTATTATGTAGTATGTGTAGTATTATATAGTATGAGTAGTATTATGTAGTATGTGTAGTATTATATAGTATGAGTAGTATGAGTATGATTATATAGTACGAGTAGAATTATGCGTAGCATGAGTTATATTATGTAGTATGAGTAGTATTATATAGTATGAGTAGTATGTGTAGTATGAACAGTATTGTGTTACGTAGTACGTGCAGTATTATGTAGTATAGTGTAGTGTGTGTAGTATGTATAGTAGAATGTGTAGTATGAGAGTGTTATGTAGTGGAGTAGTATTATGTAGTATGAGTAGTATGGTGTAGTATGTGTAGTATTACATAGTATGCATAGTATAATGTGTAGTATTAGGCAGTATGTAGTACCCAATAGAATGGGTTGTATGAATAGTATTGTATAATATTATGTAGCATGTGTAGTATGAGTAGTCTTATGTAGTGTGTATAGTAGAATCCGTAGTATGTGTAGTATTATGTAGTATGAACATTATTGTATAGTATTATGAAGTATGTGTCATATGAGTAGTATTATGTAGTATGAGTTGTATGGTGTAGTATTATGTAGTATGTATAGTAGAATGTGTAGTATGAGAAGTATGAGTAGTATTATGCAATATGTGTAGTAGAGCAGTATTATGTAGGGTAGTATGTGTAGTATTAGTAGTATGTGTAATTTGGGGATCATGTGACTCAAGCTGTCCTATAGTGTAGACCATGTTCATTCTTGAGTTTTTGGGGAAGCATGTTTAAATGATCACACTAAAACAAATGGGACATTTTACAACACTGACTGATTTGGAATTGAACTGATCAGAACCCTGATGTCGTCCACCAACTAACAACCGGTGAGTGACAGTGATGACGGATGTTCCGGCTGGAGACAGGCCAGAGTGTGATAAAAGCTCTGCCATTGATTAGTTGTGTCTGGTTTCAGTGCAGAGCAGAGTGGAGAGGACAGAACACATCACTGGAGTAGCCCTTGTAGCTGTGTGTGTGTGTGTAGCTTGAGGTCAAAGTGTGTGTATGTGTACCTTGAGGTCAAAGGGTGTGTGTGTGTACCTTGAGGTCAAAGTGTGTGTATGTGAAGCTTGAGGTCAAAGTGTGTGTATGTGTACCTTGAGGTCAAAGTGTGTGTATGTGTACCTTGAGGTCAAAGTGTGCAATGTGTTTGGAGTGCAGGTAGTGGACTCCGTCCAGAATCTGTTTGAGGAACTCAGTAGCCTCCTCTTCTGTTAGGGACTCCTTCTCTGCTAGCAAATTAAACAGTTCTCCACCAGCCACCCTAGAGGAGAGGAGGAGGAGAGGAGATCTTAGACAATACCTAATGTAGATACAATAAGCTAACAGCAGGAACTTCTATCAACCTAAGGCTTACTTCAGCCAATACCAACGAGTGGGTAACAACACATCAGTGCCATGAAGAAGGCAAGTGACAAAACAAGCACAGCTTGCAGTGACACCGGAGACGGCGTCATCGTGGCCGTGACTACCGGACCGCTGGTCCTTTTCCTCGCGAGGAGGTGAGAGCAGAAGTACAACCCTTCACCAGACAACCCTTCACCAGACAACCCTTCACCAGACAACCAGACAACCCTTCACCAGAAAACCCTTCACCAGACAACCAGACAACCCTTCACCAGACAACCAGACAACCCTTCACCAGACAACCCTTCACCAGACAACCCTTCACCAGACAACCAGACGACCCTTCACCAGACAAACAGACAACCAGACAACCAGACAACCCTTCACCAGACAACCCTTCACCAGACAACCAGACAACCCTTCACCAGACAACCCTTCACCAGACAACCCTTCACCAGACAGCCAGACAACCCTTCACCAGACAACCAGACAACCCATCACCAGAGTCTAAAGAGATGGAGGCCATTAAGACAACCCTTCACCAGAGTCTAGAGAGATGGAGGCCATGAAGACAACCCTTCACCAGAGTCTAAAGAGATGGAGGCCATGAAGACAACCCTCCACCAGAGTCTAAAGAGATGGAGGCCATGAAGACAACCCTTCAGAGCATAACGAGATGGCGGCCATGAAGACAACCCTCCACCAGAGTCTAAAGAGATGGAGGCCATGAAGACAACCCTTCACCAGACAACCCTCCACCAGAGTCTAGACAGATGGAGGCCATGAAGACAACCCTCCACCAGAGTCTAAAGAGATGGAGGCCATGAAGACAACCCTTCACCAGACAACCCTCCACCAGAGTCTAAAGAGATGGAGGCCATGAAGACAACCCTTCACCAGACAACCCTCCACCAGAGTCTAGACAGATGGAGGCCATGAAGACAACCCTTCACCAGACAACCCTCCACCAGAGTCTAGACAGATGGAGGCCATGAAGACAACCCTCCACCAGAGTCTAAAGAGATGGAGGCCATGAAGACAACCCTCCACAAGAGTCTAAAGAGATGGAGGCCATGAAGACAACCCTCCACCAGAGTCTGAAGCGATGGAGGCCATGAAGACAACCCTTCACCAGACAACCCTCCACCAGAGTCTAAAGAGATGGAGGCCATGAAGACAACCCTTCACCAGACAACCCTCCACCAGAGTCTAGACAGATGGAGGCCATGAAGACAACCCTTCACCAGACAACCCTCCACCAGAGTCTAGACAGATGGAGGCCATGAAGACAACCCTCCACCAGAGTCTAAAGAGATGGAGGCCATGAAGACAACCCTTCACCAGACAACCCTCCACCAGAGTCTAGACAGATGGAGGCCATGAAGACAACCCTCCACCAGAGTCTAAAGAGATGGAGGCCATGAAGACAACCCTTCACCAGACAACCCTCCACCAGAGTCTAGACAGATGGAGGCCATGAAGACAACCCTCCACCAGAGTCTAAAGAGATGGAGGCCATGAAGACAACCCTTCACCAGACAACCCTCCACCAGAGTCTAAAGAGATGGAGGCCATGAAGACAACCCTTCACCAGACAACCCTCCACCAGAGTCTAGACAGATGGAGGCCATGAAGACAACCCTTCACCAGACAACCCTCCACCAGAGTCTAGACAGATGGAGGCCATGAAGACAACCCTCCACCAGAGTCTAAAGAGATGGAGGCCATGAAGACAACCCTCCACAAGAGTCTAAAGAGATGGAGGCCATGAAGACAACCCTCCACCAGAGTCTGAAGCGATGGAGGCCATGAAGACAACCCTTCACCAGACAACCCTCCACCAGAGTCTAAAGAGATGGAGGCCATGAAGACAACCCTTCACCAGACAACCCTCCACCAGAGTCTAGACAGATGGAGGCCATGAAGACAACCCTCCACCAGAGTCTAGACAGATGGAGGCCATGAAGACAACCCTCCACCAGAGTGTACACTGGAATATATTACCTTTGGCATAGTTTATGTAGGCACATATATTGCCTTTTTATAAAATATTAGTGAATCACTGAGTAATGATTCAGTGAAGTGGCACTACTTGGGTCCTGGTCAAAAAGGACCTAGGGCTCCATTTGGGATGACGACATGGTTCTCTCAGACTGGTGACTGATATAGCAGGTCACTGTAATGACTACATTGTTGACGTTTTCCCCCCTAAAACAAAATCCCTTGTTTATGTATTTCCTCTGAGGATGGAAACAGGGAACAGGAGGTAGCAGCCAACTGCAGAGGAAGCTGTGACAGGATAGTAACACACTCAGCCAATCACAACACAGCGTTCAGTCACTTGACCACAAGTTGCCAAAACAACCTGTTTTTTTGTTTTACGCTGGAACAGACTGGATATAGGGACTGGATATAGGGACTGGGTATAGGGACTGGATATAGGGACTGGATATAGGGACTGTCAGGATTTATAAAACAGGGTAGTGCTCAATTCAGAATATAAAATGTCTCATCAATTCCAATTAAATTCTTGAAGTAGCAAACAGCATACAGAATTGCAATTCTAATTTGAATGAAAGGAAATAGAATTGAATTCAAAGAAATTCAAAAGGCCTCTTCTATTCTTTATTAGGTGTAGTCTACACAAATATACATATTATAAAACATGTATATAAAATACTGATGAAAAAACAGATTTTCAGGACAAACTTAAAATGAATGATCAAGGACAACAAAGTTATTATATTTCACTGAGCATCTTTATATGCACAGCAATATCCCGTTATTATTTGGGATACTCAAGGAGTGTCTGTCTTACATCGATAGAATGAGCATGAATAATCTAGTTACCATCGGTAAAGTTGTCGGTTTGATTTAGGGACCGGGGAGAAAACGCAATAACTCCAAAACATTGGAAAGATTGGGACATGTTGCACAGGATCAATGGCATCAGTTTGACCCGTTTTAAGGAAAGGAAAAGCTGAGAAAACGATGAAACACGTTTCTGATAAGACTTCAGTTGGTCTTGGGTGCATTATGTGGTTGAAATACTGTCTACTTGGATAACAGTGTCAAAGATAACAAGTTACACACACTTTCTCAGTAGAAGCCCTGGTAGAAACACCACCTTCCATTGGTCTTTGGCACAGCGTATTGTAGTGGTACTGATGTGGTAACATCATTCACAGTGCTTATCTTTGACCTGTAATGGATTCTTCAAGCCAGAGAGTCCAGGTTAAAGCAGCCCCAACCATAACACTAGTTCACAAACTGGTTCTGATGAGAAAGCACCCCTAACTATGGCCTCAACCTTGATCTGTAACCAGTCTGGTCAGGGGTTGTTGGGCGTCAGAGGGGTCAGGGCGTCAGGGGGTCAGGGCGTCAGGGGGTCAGGCGTCAGGGGGTCAGGCGTCAGGCGGTCGGGCGTCAGAGGGGTCAGGGGGTCGGGCGTCAGGGGGTCGGGCGTCAGGCGGTCGGGCGTCAGAGGGGTCAGGGCGTCAGGGGGTCAGGGCGTCAGGACGTCAGGAGGTCGGGCGTCAGGCGGTCGGGCGTCAGAGGGGTCAGGGAGTCAGGGCGTCAGGGGGTCAGGACATCAGGGGGTCGGGCGTCAGAGGGGTCAGGGTACTCACAGTTCTAGTATGAGGATGACATCAGTCTTGTTCTCGAACACGTCGTGTAGCGTGATAGTGTTAGGGTGTTGAATCTCCTTCAGAATGCTGACCTCCCTCTCGATGTCTTCCCGGGTCACGCCACGCCGGCTCGACTTGCTCCGTCGCTTACGGATGAACTTAGCGGCATACTCCAGACCAGAGCTACGTTCACGACATTTCTTTACCACCGCAAACTGACCACTGCAGGACAAGGGGAGAGGAGATGGTCATAGAGTTAGACAGATAGAAACATACTGTTCACCATGAAATTAGTCTGAGCTCAGTAAGTCTCAGTTATAGTCTCAGCTATGGTCTCAGCTCAGTTATAGTCTCAGCTATAGTCTCAGCTCAGTTATAGTCTCAGCTCTGTTATAGTCTCAGCTCTGTTATAGTCTCAGCTCAGCTATAGTCTCAGCTCAGCTATAGTCTCAGCTCAGCTATAGTCTCAGCTCAGCTATAGTCTCAGCTCAGCTATAGTCTCAGTTATAGTCTCAGCTCAGCTATAGTCTCAGCTCAGCTATAGTCTCAGCTCAGCTATAGTCTCAGCTCAGCTATAGTCTCAGTTATAGTCTCAGCTCAGCTATAGTCTCAGTTATAGTCTCAGTTATAGTCTCAGCTCAGCTATAGTCTCAGCTCAGCTATAGTCTCAGCTATAGTCTCAAATAAGATGTTTTATTTAATTTCATAATATGCTTATGTGAGATACTTGTCATTAGAATGTCTTCTTTTGGACTATAGTGTTGGCAATTGCATTTTTCCTTTCTTCTCTAGGGAAAAGTCACTTGGGTCCCAGAGAGGGGAGAGGTCAGGCTTGTCTTTTATATGTCTGGTAATATGCAGAATATCAGAGAAGTCAGAATTTAACATTGTCTTCATATGTGAATGTATCTGTTAAACCATGTGAAGGGCTCCACGATGTCTGTACTCCAGTCACTACCTCCTTTTCCCATTGGGGGGAGGAGTATGACAGTGTCTGGAACCATTGTATGTCCCCTCTGATGTTGAACTTATCTTGACCTAGTATATGACCTAGAGGCTCACTCCCCTCAGTGAGCTTGTCCAGGAGGAGGGTGTATTTGAGATGGGAGTATCTAGAATTGACAATTGATATATGCCATTGGATGAGGTAATGTTTTGGTACTATGAAGTACCAAGAACGAGATTAGAACCTCGTCTTATTTACCAAACTGAACGATCATTTATAGCTAATGCTATCTGGCTATGGGATACTCCTTTCTCAAGTAAAAGGCCCTTTTTGAAGTTCCTGAGATCTGTGGTTCGTCATGCGAGTTGAGAGGGGTGTATCTTGGCTATAAAAGATACTACTATTCTTTTGTAAGCACTCTCAGAATTAATTTATAGACACTGAGTCAAAGGGCTATGGTGAAGCTCATACACTGTTCAAAAAAATAAAGGGAACACTTAAACAACACAATGTAACTCCAAGTCAATCACACTTCTGTGAAATCAAACTGTCCACTTAGGAAGCAACACTGATTGACAATAAATTTCACATGCTGTTGTGCAAATGGAATAGACAACAGGTGGAAATTATAGGCAATTAGCAAGACACCCCCAGTAAAGGAGTGATTCTGCAGAGACCACTTCTCAGTCCCTATGCTTCCTGGCTGATGTTTTGGTCACTTTTGAATGCTGGTGGTGCTTTCACTCTAGTGGTAGCATGAGACGGAGTCTACAACCCACACAAGTGGCTCAGGTAGTGCAGCTCATGACCTCCAGCAGGCCACAAATGTGCATGTGTCTGCTCAAACGGTCAGAAACAGACTCCATGAGGGTGGTATGAGGGCCCGACGTCCACAGGTGGGGGTTGTGCTTACAGCCCAACACCGTGCAGGACGTTTGGAATTTGCCAGAGAACACCAAGGTTGGCAAATTCGCCACTGGCGCCCTGTGCTCTTCACAGATGAAAGCACGTGACAGTCTGGAGACGCCGTGGAGAACGTTCTGCTGCCTGCAACATCCTCCAGCATGACTGGATTGGCGGTGGGTCAGTCATGGTGTGGGGGTGGCATTTCTTTGGGGTGCAGCACAGCCCTCCATGTGCTCGCCAGAGGTAGCCTGACTGCCATTAGGTACCGAGATGAGATCCTCAGACCACTTGTGAGACCATATACTGGTGCGGTTGGCCCTGGGTTCCTCCTAATGCAAGACAATGCTAGACCTCATGTGGCTGGAGTGTGTCAGCAGTTCCTGCAAGAGGAAGTCATTGATGCTATGGACTGGCCCGCCCGTTCCTCAGACCTGAATCCAATTGAGCACATCTGGGACATCATGTCTCGATCCATCCACCAACGCCACGTTGCACCACAGACTGTCCAGGAATTGGCAGATGCTTTAGTCCAGGTCTGGGAGGAGATCCCTCAGGAGACCATCCACCACCTCATCAGGAGCATGCCCAGGCGTTGTAGGGAGGTCTTACAGGCACACACACTACTGAGCCTCATTTTGACTTGTTTTAAGGACATTACATCAAAGTTGGATCAGCCTGTAGTGTGGTTTTCCACTTTAATTTTGAGTGTGACTCCAAATCCAGACCTCCAATGGGTTGATAAATTTGATTTCCATTGATAATTTGTGTGATTTTGTTGTCAGCACATTCAACTATGTAAAGAAAAAAGTATTTAATAAGAATATTTCATTCAGATTTTTTGAGCAGTGTATAATTAAAGATGAAGTTTAAATATAACTCTGACTGGTGTGTGGTTTATAACTCTCATCATTTAGTAATACAGGAAATTACCACGACACTTGGCAAGACATGAAAGCCTGCCATGGAGTCAGACGACGGGAGAGAAGGGAGGACAGTGACAACACGGGTTCGTGGCCAAGTAGAAAGCCCAAAAGACAGCCCAATTTTTTTTGGAGGGGGCACACAGGGTGGTGACACGGGGTGGTCGGCGGAGCCGAGGAATGAGCCAGAGACCATCAGGGAGTCAAAGGAGGAACTAGACGAAAGATTGGTGGTGGTGATGAGAGTGCTGCAGAGCGGGCGTGCTGAGGAACGTGACACCAGTCCGGCGTCATCTGCACCAGTTACACGCATCTGGCCTCCAGTGCGCCTCCCCAGTCCGGTATGTCCTGCGTCTCCTCCACGCACTCGCCCTGAGGTGTGTGTCACCGTTCTGTTACAATTTGTGCCGGCTATACGCACCAGACCTCCAGTGCGCCTCCCCAGTCCGGTACATCCTGTGCCTGCTCACCGCACTCACCCTGAAGTGCGTGTCACCAGTCTGGTGCAACCTGTGCCGGCCCTACGCATCAGACCTCCAGTGCACCTCCCCAGTCCGGCGACGGTTCGCAACCTCCTGCGACGTTCCGCTATCTCCTGCGACGGTCCGGAACCTCCTGCGACGGTCCGGAACCTCCTGCGACGGTCAACGGTCCGGAACCTCCAGCGACGGTCAACGGTCCGGAACCTCCAGCGACGGTCAACGGTCCGGAACCTCCAGCGACGGTCAACGGTCCGGAACCTCCAGCGACGGTCAACGGTCCGGAACCTCCAGCGACGGTCAACGGTCCGGAACCTCCAGCGACGGTCAACGGTCCGGAACCTCCAGCGACGGTCAAAGGTCCGGAACCTCCAGCGACGGTCAAAGGTCCGGAACCTCCAGCGACGGTCAAAGGTCCGGAACCTCCAGTGACGGTCAACGGTCCGGAACCTCCAGCTCCATGGCCGGAGCCTTCTTCTGCGCCGGTGCCCAGTCCAGGCACAGCGTCCAGTCCTGCTCCAAGGCCGGAACCTTCCTCTGCGCTGATGCCCAGTCCAGGCATGGCGGCCAACTCAGCTCTATGGCCTTCCTCTGCACCGGTGCCCAGTCCAGGCACAGCGTCCAGTCCTGCTCCAAGGCCGGAACCTTCCTCTGCACTGATGCCCAGTCCAGGCATGGCGTCCAACCCGGCTCCATGGCCGGGACCCATGGTCTGGGCGGGGGCAAAGACCTGGGCGGGGGTAAAGTCACCCCCCCCCCCACCCACCCTCCCTAGTTTGTTTCAGGTTTTCGGCCAGAGTCCGCACATTTGGGGGGGTGGGGGAGTACTGTCACGCCCTTATACATAGAAAGCCTTGTTATTCTCTATTTTGGTTAGGTCGGGGTTGTGACTAGGGGGGGGGGGCGCTGGTATGGTATGGCCTGGTTCCCATCAGAGGTAGCGTTGTCTCTGATTGGGGATCATAAATAGGCAGCAATTTCTTCTTTATTGTTTTGGTATTCGGTTCTCTTCAAATTAAACCGACGCTGAGCTTTGGTCTGAGTATGATTACAACGACGATCATGACACTTCATCACTACTTGTATTTGTGAGCGGTATTGACATGTTGAATGCACCCAGCTGTCTGTTTAAACTACTGGCGCACAGCTCAGACACCCATGCATACCCCACAAGACAAGCCACCAGGAGTCTCTTCACAGTCCCCAGTCCAGAAGAGACTATGGGAGGGGCACAGTACTACATACAGCCATGGTTGCGATGGGAAGGAGGAGGATACAGGGATGTACAGTTGAAGTCGGAAGTTTACATACACTTATTAAAACTAGTTTTTCAACCACTCCACAAATTTCTTGTTAACAAACTATAGTTTTGGCAAGTCGGTTAGGACATCTACTTTGTGCATGACAAGTAATTTTTCCAACAATTGTTTACAGACACTTTATTTCACTGTATCACAATTCCAGTGGGTCAGAAGTTTACATACACTAAGTTGACTGTGCCTTTAAACAGCTTGGACAATTCCAGAAAATGGCTTTAGAAGCTTCTGATAGGCTAATTGACATAATTTGAGTCAATTGGAGGTGTAACTGTGGATGTATTTCAAGGCCTATCTTCAAACTCTGTGTCTCTTTGCTTGACATTACGGAAAAATCAAAAGAAATCAGCCTGGACCTCAAATTGTAGACCTCCACAAGTTTGGTTCCTCCTTGGGAGCAATTTTCAAACGCCTGAAGGTACCACGTTCATCTGTACAAACAATAGTACGCAAGTATATACACCATGGGACCACACAGCCGTCGTTCTGTCTCCTAGAGATGAACGTACTTTGCTGTGAAAAGTGCAAATCAATCCCAGAACAGCAGCAGAGGACCTTGTGAAGACGCTGAAGGAAACAGGTACAAAAGTATCTATATCCACAGTAAAACAAGTCCTATATCGACATAACCTGAAAGGCCGCTCAGCAAGGAAGAAGCCACTGCTCCAAAACTGTCATAGAAAAGCCAGACTACGGTTTGCAACTGCACATGGGGGCAAAGATCGTACTTTTTGGAGAAATGTCCTCTGGTCTGATGAAACAAAAATAGAACTGTTTGGCCATAATGACCATCGTTATGTTTGGAGGAAAAAGGGGGATGCTTGCAAGCCGAAGAACACCATCCAAACCGTGAAGCACGGCGGTGGCAGCATGGGGGTGCTGGTGCACTTCACAAAATAGCTGGCATCATGAGGGAGGAAAATTATGTGAATATATTGAGGCAACATCTCAAGACATCAGTCAGGAAGTTAAAGCTTGGTCGTAAATGGGTCTTCCACATGGACAATGACCCCAAGCATACTTCCAGAGTTGTGGCAAAGTGGCTTAAGGACAACAAAGTCAAGGTATTGGAGTGGCCATCACAAAGCCCTGACCTCAATCCTATAGAAAATATGTAATATGTGGGCAGAACTGAAAAAGTGTATGCGAGCAAGGAGGCCTACAAACCTGACTCAGTTACACCAGCTCTGTCAGGAGGAATGGGCCAAAATTCACCCAACTGATTGTGGAAAGCTTGTGGAAGGCTAACCAAAATGTTTGACCCAAGTTAAACAATTTAAAGGCAATGATACCAAATACTAATTGAGTGTATGTAAACTTCTGACCCACTGAGAATGTGATGAAAGAAATAAAAAGCTGAAATAAATCATTCTCTACTATTATTCTGACATTTCACATTCTTAAAATAAAGTGGTGATCTTAACTGACCTAAAACAGGGACTTTTTAAAAGGATTAAATGTCAGGAATTGTGAAAAACTGAGTTTAAATGTAATTGGCTAAGGTGTATGTAAACTTCCGACTTCAACTGTACAGGCCTTTCTCATGTTAATAGGAGCAGCAGTTGGTTCCCCAGAAGCTGCAGGCAGAGACCAGATTTTAGAAGAGACAAGGGAGGAGACTAGGGAGAGGCCTGCATGTCAATATGCTCTGAGAGGAACTGACATTCAAGTACACGATGAAACACTCAACTGTAAGACCGTATTTCAATCTCTCCTTCCTCATCCATTCATTAACCACTGTTTGTCTGACTGTAGAGAGCTGCATTCCCGTGGGCAACTGGCGTGACCTGCGGGCCCCTGACATGCTGCGCGCAGGTGTGAGGTGGTCAGAGAAACTTCTGGATGAAAATATATTTTAGTCCCGCAGATTATTTTGAACATTTGTCTTTGTATGTGTTATTCAATGTATTAAAGCATTATGCACAAACTAGCATAATTCTGTATGTTGCAGACCAGTGATTAAAATATATTTGAAGAGTATTAAAAAGGGGTAAACCGTTAGTGACAAGCCACTGACGGAGTTGACAGGATACTCAAAACAGACATATTTTTGCCTCTAAAAAAATAAATGTTCAATACAAATCGCTATAAAATTGATGATGTTTAGGTCAATCCCTCTCACCACGTATTTGGTGCATACCTGTAGCATCAGCTGGTAGAAACCCCCTCTCTCTAATACTACCCATAGCAGCTGGCCCATCTAGCATATATCACAGTAGAATAGCATATAATTTTTATCTTTGCCCTGTGGCAAAATGTGTAGAAATGCAACAGGTGGCAATATTTAACTCATAGAAATGTGAATTATAGATATGTAATTCTCAATGAAAGCCAGTCTAAGAATAGGTAGATCGGTTCTGTGTGTTTTTTTCTATGCTTCCCTTTCTTAGATTCTGTGTCTTTTACTTTCGGTTTTGTACACCAGCTTCAAACAGCTGAAACAACAATATTTCTGGTAATGGAAAATATATTTCACAGCGGTTTAGAAGGTATATTGATTCTTTACACGACACTCTATTTTTTCACATCAACTGAAATTAGGCAAACTATTAGAGAGTTCTAGCAACCAGGAAATGGAGGAGCAATTTCTGCATAGTAAACGTTTAATGCTTGCTGAGTAAACACACGCGCTGAGGAACACAGTCAGAGTGGTTTCTCTCTCCCCTGTCTAAAACACTCCCTGACAGCATTCTGTTTCTCTGACAGCATTCTGTTTCTCTGACAGCATTCTATCTGAAGCCAACAGTCAGAGGGATCAAGTTGCTTGTTCTCTTTTGTTTTGGGAATGGTTGTAGCCTCCAACTTGTTTCAAAAGAGCAACTGGAGAAGATGAGGGGAGGACAGAAAGGAAGTAGAGAGGAGAGACAAACAGCCTTTGAGTCAGCTGGTTGTTCAAATAGAGCTCTACTCCAGTCAGCTGGTAGTTTAAATAGAGCTCTAATCCAGCCAGCTGGTTGTTCAAATAGAGCTCTAATCCAGTCAGCTGGTTGTTTAAATAGAGCTCTAATCCAGTCAGCTGGTTGTTTAAATAGAGTTCTAATCCAGTCAGCTGGTAGTTCAAATAGAGCTCTAATCCAGTCAGCTGGTAGTGCAAATAGAGCTCTACTCCAGTCAACTGGTAGTTCAAATAGAGCTCTAATCCAGTCAGCTGGTAGTTCAAATAGAGCTCTAATCCAGTCAGCTGGTAGTTCAAATAGAGCTCTACTCCAGTCAGCTGGTAGTGCAAATAGAGCTCTAATCCAGTCAGCTGGTTGTTGTTCAAATAGAGCTCTAATCCAGCTAGCTGGTTGTTGTTCAAATAGAGCTCTAATCCAGTCAGCTGGTTGTTTAAATAGAGCTCTAATCCAGTCAACTGGTTGTTGTTCGATTAGAGCTCTACACCAGTCAGCTGGTTGTTGTCCATTTTTAAATAGAGTTCTACTCCAGTCAGCTGGTTGTTGTCTATTTTAAATAGAGCTCTACACCAGTCAGCTGGTTGTTTAAATAGAGCTCTACTCCAGTCAGCTGGTTGTTGTCTGTTTTTAAATAGAGCTCTACACTAGTCAGCTGGTTGTTGTTTAAATAGAGTTCTACGCACTATAAAAGGATAAAAATCGCTAACACTGCCATAATCTTGTCAAATCCTATGACCGCACACTGGACCCCGTCACCCTGAATGAGTCAAGACGTCTGACAATCGTTAACAACCTTAAAATCTGCACACAACGTGAACATTTTATCTGGGAGGTAACACAGTCTGTGGCCTTTAGAGAGCCATGGGAGAGGGACTGTTCTTCAGGTTAATGGTCTTTACAGTTTGATTGCAGTTTAACATACAGTACCAGTCAAAAGTTAGGACACCTACTAATTTCAGGAGCTCTACTCCAGTCAGCTGGTAGTTTAAATAGAGCTCTAATCCAGCCAGCTGGTTGTTCAAATAGAGCTCTAATCCAGTCAGCTGGTTGTTTAAATAGAGCTCTAATCCAGTCAGCTGGTAGTTCAAATAGAGCTCTACTCCAGTCAGCTGGTAGTGCAAATAGAGCTCTAATCCAGTCAGCTGGTTGTTCAAATAGAGCTCTAATCCAGCTAGCTGGTTGTTCAAATAGAGCTCTAATCCAGCTAGCTGGTTGTTGTTCAAATAGAGCTCTAATCCAGTCAGCTGGTAGTTCAAATAGAGCTCTAATCCAGTCAGCTGGTTGTTTAAATAGAGCTCTAATACAGTCAGCTGGTTGTTTAAATAGAGCTCTAATCCAGTCAGCTGGTTGTTTAAATATAGCTCTAATCCAGTCAGCTGGTAGTTCAAATAGAGCTTTAATCCAGTCAGCTGGTAGTTCAAATAGAGCTCTAATCCAGTCAACTGGTTGTTGTTCAAATAGAGCTCTACTCCAGTCAGCTGGTTGTTGTCTGTTTTTAAATAGAGCTTTACACCAGCCAGCTGGTTGTTGTTCAAATATAGCTCTAATCCAGTCAGCTGGTTGTTTAAATAGAGCTCTACTCCAGTCAGCTGATAGTTTAAATAGAGCTCTAATCCAGCCAGCTGGTTGTTGTTCAAATAGAGCTCTAATCCAGTCAGCTGGTAGTTTAAATATAGCTAATCCAGTCAGCTGGTTGTTCAAATAGAGCTCTAATCCAGTCAACTGGTTGTTGTTCGATTAGAGCTCTACACCAGTCGGCTGGTTGTTGTCCATTTTTAAATAGAGTTCTACACCAGTCAGCTGGTTGTTTAAATAGAGCTCTACTCCAGTCAGCTGGTTGTTGTCTGTTTTTAAATAGAGCTCTACACTAGTCAGCTGGTTGATGTTTAAATAGAGTTCTACGCACTATAAAAGGATAAAAATCGCTAACACTGCCATAATCTTGTCGAATCCTATGACCGCACACTGGACCCCGTCACCCTGAATGAGTCAAGACGTCTGACAATCGTTAACAACCTTCAAATCTGCACACAATGTGAACATTTTATCTGGGAGGTAACACAGTCTGTGGCCTTTAGAGAGCCATGGGAGAGGGACTGTTCTTCAGGTTAATGGTCTTTACAGTTTGATTGCAGTTTAACATACAGTACCAGTCAAAAGTTAGGACACCTACTAATTTCAGGGTTTTTCTTTTTTTTTAAACTATTTTCTACATTGTAGAATAATAGTGAAGACACCAAAACAATGAAATAACACATATGGAATCAGGTAGTAACCACAAATGTGTTGTGGCATTCTCTCAAACAGCTTCATGAGGAATGCTTTTCCAACAGTCTTGAAGGAGTTCCCACATATGCTGCTTTTCCTTCACCAGGAATACGACTTTCACGAATTTGATCCTTTGTTCGTACCCCCCAGAAAAATGTAAATTATTCTGGAGGCTGCTCCAAAACACTGGTGTCGGAGAATAAGTATTCAGAGTGGACTTCTAGTCCGACTCAGTTTCTGGATAATAAAGTGGACGAGCTCAGGGCGAGGATCTCCTTCCAGAGAGACATCAGGGATTGTAGCAAACTCTGTTTCACGGAAACATGGCTCTCTAGGGATATACTGTCCCCATCCATTCAGCCATCTGGGTTCTTAGTACATCGTGCAGACAGGAATAAAGAACTCTCTGGGAAGAAGAAGGCCGTGTATGTTTCATGATGAACTAATCATGTTGCGATTGTAATAACATACATGAACTCAAGTCCTTTTGTTCACCCGACCTAGAATACCTCACTATCAAATGCCGACCGTATTACCGCCCAAGACAATTCTCTTCGGTTAGAGTCACAGCAGTGTATATTCCCCCTCAAGCTGATACCACGACTGCCCTCAAAGAACTACACTGGACTTTATGCTAACAGAAAACCACGTTTATTGTAGCTGGGGATTTTAACAAAGCAAATTTGAGGAAAACGGTACCGAAGTTCTACCAACACATTGACTGTAGTACTCTCTCTGGTAAAACATTGGACCACTACTCAACTTTTCGAAATACCTACAAGGCCCTCCGCCGCCCTCTCGGAAAATCTGATCAAGACTCCATTTTGCACCTCCCTTCCTATAGGCAGAAACTCAAACAGTATATACCTGTGCTGTCTGACCAAACGGAATCCATGCTTCAAGATTGTTTTGATCACGGGGACTGGGATATGTTACGGGTAGCCTCAGAATAACATCGACGAATACACCGATACGGTGACTGAGTTCATCAGGAAGTGTATAGGAGATCCTGTGACTATTAAAACCTAGGTGAGGGCCCTGGGAGAGTGGTGCCAGGAAAACAACCTCTCACTCAACTTCAACAAAACAAAAGGAGCTGATCGTGGACTTCAGGCAATAACAGAGGGAGCACCCCCCTATCCACATCGGCTGGACCGCAGTGGAGAAGGTGGAAAGCTTCAAGTTCCTCGGCGTACACATCACTGACAAACTGAAATGGTCCACCCACACAGACAGTGTGGTGAACAAGGCACCACAACGCCACGCAAACATTGCTCAATCTAATATTTATATATTAATAATTCCATTATTTCATTATTTTACTTTTAGATGAGTGTGTATTGTTGTGAATAGTTAGATATTACTGCACTGTTGGAGCTAGGAACACAAGCATTTCACGACAATAACATCTGCTAAATGTGTATTTGACCAATACAATTTGATCACAAACATTCTATGAATTTATGGAAACCTTAAAATATCTATGTGCTCACAAAAAAATGTGGCATTCTTCCTGGAGGTGTACAGTATATGAACAGATTTTAATACGATTTCATGTTGCCAAAAAGCAGTTTAAATTGTGCATAAGAGCATTTTTTCAAAACTTTGTAAATGGTTAAACCAGTGAGAAATGTATGTGAAATTGAAATGTTGATTTATGTTTTTTACCTATTCGATAATTATATATTGTGGACAGTATGTGTTACTACATTATTCAAGCTCAAGTTGACCACATTAAACTAGTAATGTTAGTAAAACATTTATACACGGAACAAAAAATATACACGCAGCAGCAAACATTTTACTGAGTCACAGCTTATTCTCCAGTGTTCCTGTGGCTATCAAAGGTGACCCTTTGCCCATTGAAGTCGGCTACGACGCCAAACTGCAGTCAGGTCAAGACCCTGGTGAGGACGATAAGCTTCCCTGAGACGGTTTCTGACAGTTTGTACAGAAATTCTTTGGTTGTGTAAACCCACAGTTTCATCAGCTGTTCAGGTGGCTGGTCTCAAACGATCCCGCAGGTGAAGAAGCCGGACGTGGAGGTCCTGGGCTGGCGTTGTTACACGTGGTCTGCAGTTGAGGCCGGTTGGACGTCCTGCCAAATTCTCCAAAATGACCAAAATGACTAATGGCAATTAGCATTCAATTCTCTGGCAACAGCTCTGGTGGACATTCCTGCAGTCAGCGTGCCAATTGCTTGCTCAATCAAAACTTGAGACATCCGTGGCATTGTGTTGTGTGACAAAACTGCACATTTTATAGTGGTCTTTTATTGTCTCCAGCACAAGGTGCACCTGTGTAATGATCATGCTGTTTAATCAGCTTTTTGATATGCCACACCTGTCAAGTGGATGGATTATCTTGGCAAAGGAGAAATGCTCTCTGACAGGAATGTAAACAAATGTGTGAACGAAATTAGAGAAATAAGCTTTTTATTTTTGTTCAGTATATAAAACAAAGGGATGTTTGGTGTCTGGAAGGAGAGAGGACAGCTGGTTGTTCAGTATATAAAACAAAGGGATGTTTGGTGTCTGGAAGGAGAGAGGACAGCTGGTTGTTCAGTATATAAAACAAAGGGATGTTTGGTGTCTGGAAGGAGAGAGGACAGCTGGTTGTTCAGTATATAAAACAAAGGGATGTTTGGTGTCTGGAAGGAGAGAGGACAGCTGGTTGTTCAGTATATAAAACAAAGGGATGTTTGGTGTCTGGAAGGAGAGAGGACAGCTGGTTGTTCAGTATATAAAACAAAGGGATGTTTGGTGTCTGGAAGGAGAGAGGACAGCTGGTTGTTCAGTATATTAAACAAAGGGATGTTTGGTGTCTGGAAGGAGAGAGGACAGCTGGTTGTTCAGTATATTAAACAAAGGGATGTTTGGTGTCTGGAAGGAGAGTGGACAGCTGGTTGTTATCTGTGTTGTGGAGCTGTGATACCAAGTCCTCAGGTTCATAGAAGAAACAGATGTTTGCATTAACCTGGTGTGTGTTTAGATTCCAGGCTAAGGTAGATATATACACAACATGTTGGGAAGGTTAACCTGGTGTGTTTAGATGCCAGGCTAAGATAGCCATATATATCTATGGTAGCCAAGGTATTTATGGATATTTGGCTCTTCATGTGGCTGACACTGGACAAAACATTAGGAACACCTGCCATGACAGACTGACCAGGTGAATCCAGGTGAAAGCTATGATCCCTTATTGATATCACCTGTTAAATCCACTTCAATCAGTGTAGATGAAGGGAAGGAGAGGTTAAAGAAGGATTTTTAAGCCTTTGGATAATTGAGACATGGATTGTGTATGTGTACCATTCAGAGGGTGAATGGGGCAAGACAAAATATTGAAGTGCCTTTGAACAGGGTACGGTAGTAGGTGCCAGGCGGTTTGTGTCAAGAACTGCACCGCTGCTGGGTTTTTCCACACTCAACATTTTATCAAGTGTATCAAGAATGGTCCACCACCCAAAGGACATCCAGACAACTTGACACAACTGTGGGAAGCGTTGGGGTCAACATGCTTTTGACACCTTGTATAGTCCACACACAGATGAATTGAGGCTGTTCTGAGGGCGAAAAGGGGAGTAACTAAATATTAGGAAGATGTTCCTAATGTTTTGTACACAGTGTGTGGCTCTCCTCCCCAGTCCTCAACGAGCTAACCCTTTATTACAGACAGGAATCCACTGAGCCCTGAGGTTGGTCTATATACCTGCAGATTCAGTCCAGTATTCCACAAGAGAACATCATCATCATCAAGGGAAGTTGTCCTTAATCAGATGCTCTACCAGTTTGTACCTGTTGCCTCAGTAGAAGACGTTGGTGTTGCAACATTAGCCCCTATAATTGCTACACAGCGTTCTCAACAGTGCTGTGCGTGTCTGCAGTGTGTCTGCTGCGTGTCAATGTCACTTATGGGTTGTGTTGAAAGCTGCAGGTCCCCCGCCTGGCCACTATTTAGGGACAGAGGAAGACAGCAGATAAACTAGGCAGGTGTGTGTGTGTGTGTGTGTTTATGTGTCCATTTTCCAAAACATGGGTTGGTATTTTCCAGGTGGAGTTGTGCATCATAATATTAACGTTCAAAGCTCCCACGACAACGCTGCCCAGCCCCCATCCACCACACTACCAGCACCCATCCACCACACTACCAGGTCCCATCCTCCACACTACCAGCTCCCATCCACAACACTACCAGCACCCATCCTCCACACTACCAGCTCCCATCCTCCACACTACCAGCTCCCATCCTCCACACTACCAGCTCCCATCCTCCACACTACCAGCTCCCATCCTCCACACTACCAGCTCCCATCCTCCACACTACCAGCTCCCATCCTCTACACTACCAGCTCCCATCCTCTACACTACCAGCTCCCATCCTCCACACTACCAGCTCCCATCCTCCACACTACCAGCTCCCATCCTCCACACTACCAGCTCCCATCCTCCACACTACCAGCTCCCATCCTCCACACTACCAGCTCCTATCCTCCACACTACCAGCTCCAATCCTCCACACTACCAGCTCCCATCCTCCACACTACCAGCTCCCATCCTCCACACTACCAGCTCCCATCCTCCACACTACCAGCTCCTATCCTCCACACTACCAGCTCCAATCCTCCACACTACCAGCTCCCATCCTCCACACTACCAGCTCCCATCCTCCACACTACCAGCTCCCATCCTCCACACTACCAGCTCCCATCCTCCACACTACCAGCTCCCATCCTCCACACTACCAGCTCCCATCCTCCACACTACCAGCTCCCACAACAACGCTGCCCAGCACCCATCCTGCACACTACCAGCACCCATCCTCCACACTACCAGCTCCCACGACAACGCTGCCCAGCACCCATCCACCACACTACCAGCACCCATCCTCCACACTACCAGCTCCCATCCTCCACACTACCAGCTCCCATCCTCCACACTACCAGCACCCATGCTCCACACTACCAGCTCCCATCCTCCACACTACCAGCACCCATCCTCCACACTACCAGCTCCCATCCTCCACACTACCAGCTCCCATCCTCCACACTACCAGCTCCCATCCTCCACACTACCAGCTCCCATCCTCCACACTACCAGCTCCCATCCTCCACACTACCAGCTCCCATCCTCCACACTACCAGCTCCCATCCTCCACACTACCAGCTCCCATCCTCCACACTACCAGCTCCCATCCTCCACACTACCAGCTCCCATCCTCCACACTACCAGCTCCCATCCTCCACACTACCAGCTCCCACAACAACGCTGCCCAGCACCCATCCTGCACACTACCAGCACCCATCCTCCACACTACCAGCTCCCACGACAACGCTGCCCAGCACCCATCCACCACACTACCAGCACCCATCCTCCACACTACCAGCTCCCATCCTCCACACTACCAGCTCCCATCCTCCACACTACCAGCTCCCATCCTCCACACTACCAGCTCCCATCCTCCACACTACCAGCTCCCATCCTCCACACTACCAGCTCCAATCCTCCACACTACCAGCTCCAATCCTCCACACTACCAGCTCCAATCCTCCACACTACCAGCTCCAATCCTCCACACTACCAGCTCCCATCCTCCACACTACCAGCACCCACAACAACGCTGGCCCGCACCCACGACAACGCTGGCCCGCACCCACGACAACGCTGGCCCACGACAACGCTGGCCAGCACCCACGACAACGCTGGCCCGCACCCATGACAACCCTGGCCAGCTCCCACAGTAACACTGTCAATCCCATGGTAGCACTGCTAGTACCACGGTAACGTTGAGATATAGATAAGGAATAACTCTGGCTTGCTCCCAGAAACTAACACCATAGACAGACAGACAGACAAATCAGGCCTCGCGTCCACAGTGCTTTTTAGACTTGCTGTTTTGTGGTTAAGGTAGGGGTCTACATAACAGTGAGGTGGGGGCATTATGGGGGGGTGGGGAGGAGGGAAAGCAGCTGGAGAGAGGGGGAGGCAAGGGGACCCAACCTCCTAATCTCTGACCTCAATCTGTGGTAATCCATACAGCTATCATAGAGCAGACAGACAGACAGACAGACAGACAGACAGACAGACAGACAGACAGACAGACAGACAGACAGACAGACAGACAGACAGACAGACAGACAGACAGACAGACAGACAGACAGACAGAAGACAGACAGACAGACAGACAGACAGACAGACAGACAGACAGACAGACAGACAGACAGACAGACAGACAGACAGACAGACAGACAGACAGACAGACAGACAGACAGACAGACAGACAGACAGACAGACAGACAGACAGACAGACAGACAGACAGACAGACAGACAGACAGACAGACAGACAGACAGACAGACAGACAGACAGACAGACAGACAGACAGACAGACAGACAGACAGACAGACAGACAGACAGACAGACAGACAGACAGACAGACAGACAGACAGACAGACAGACAGACAGACAGACAGACAGACAGACAGACAGACAGACAGACAGACAGACAGACAGACAGACAGACAGACAGACAGACAGACAGACAGACAGACAGACAGACAGACAGACAGACAGACAGACAGACAGACAGACAACAGACAGACAGACAGACAGACAGACAGACAGACAGACAGACAGACAGACAGACAGACAGACAGACAGACAGACAGACAGACAGACAGACAGACAGACAGACAGACAGACAGAACAGACAGACAGACAGACAGACAGACAGACAGACAGACGACAGACAGACAGACAGACAGACAGACAGACAGACGACAGACAGACAGACAGACAGACAGACAGACAGACAGACAGACAGACAGACAGACAGACAGACACAGACAGGTGTGTACAGGACAACAAAAACCTATTTTACTCTCAACCTCTGTGGGTTACTGTATCCCCTGCAGTACCTCCAGGGCAATACGCCAGGGTGAGAAGTAATGTTCTGAATCACAGAACATTAAAAGGTATATCAGTTTTATATTTATTGTGGATCCCCATTAGTTCCTGCCAAGGCAGCAGCTACTCTTCCTGGGGTTTATTATGGATCCCCATTAGTTCCTGCCAAGGCAGCAGCTACTCTTCCTGGGGTTTATTATGGATCCCCATTAGTTCCTGCCAAGGCAGCAGCTACTCTTCCTGGGGTTTATTATGGATACCCGTTAGTTCCCTGCCAAGGCAGCAGCTACTGTGTGTGTGTGTGTGTGTGTGTGTGGAGTTCATGTCTTGTGTGTCTCTGTTCCATAATATATATTTAGAAACAGATAGAAAATAACATTTCACTGCATCAGTTACTTAATGTGGCTGTATGTAGTACTGTGCCCCTCCCATAGTCTGTTCTGGACTTGGGGACTGTGAAAAGACCCCTGGTGGGTTTATTATTAAATCAGTAACACTAACTATATAGTAACACTACAGCAACCCTGTAGTAACTCTATAGTAACCCTGTAGTAGCTCTATAGTAGCTCTATAGTAACTCTATAGTAACCCTACAGTAACCCTAACCCTACAGTAATTATACTGTAACTCTATAGTAACTCTTTAGTAACCCCATAGTAACTCTATAGTAACCCTGTAGTAACCCTATAGCAACCCTAACTCTATAGTAACTCTATAGTAACCCTGTAGTAACTCTACAGTAACCCTGTAGTAACTCTGTAGTAACCCCATAGTAACCCCATTTTAACCCTACAATAACCCTACAGTAACCCCATAGTAACCCTATAGTAACCCTACAGTAACCCCATAGTAACCCTACAGTAACCCTACAATGACCCCATAGTAACTCTACAGTGACCCCATAGTAACCCTACAGTAACCCCATAGTAACTCTATAGTAACCCCATAGTAACTCGTGCTTCTACACCTACATTGCTTGCTGTTTGGGGTTTTAGGCTGGGTTTCTGTACAGCACTTTGAGATATCAGCTGATGTACGAAGGGCTATATAAATACATTTGATTTGATTTGAACTCTATAGTAACCCCATAGTAACTCTACAGTAACCCCATAGTAACCCTACAGTAACCCCGTAGTAACCCCATAGTAACCCTACAGTAACCCTACAGTGACTCTATAGTAACCCTATAGTAACCCCATAGTAACTCTACAGTAACCCCATAGTAACCCCATAGTAACCCCATAGTAACCCTACAGTAACTCTATAGTAGCCCTATAGTAACCCCATAGTAACCCTACAGTAACTCTATAGTAACCCTATAGTAACCCTACAGTAACTCTATAGTAACCCTATAGTAACCCCATAGTAACCCTACAGTAACCCTACAGTAACCCTAACCCTACAGTAATTATACTGTAACTCTATAGTAACTCTTTAGTAACCCCATAGTAACTCTATAGTAACCCTGTAGTAACCCTATAGCAACCCTAACTCTATAGTAACTCTATAGTAACCCTGTAGTAACTCTACAGTAACCCTGTAGTAACTCTGTAGTAACCCCATAGTAACCCCACAGTAACCCTACAGTAACCCTATAGTAGCCCTATAGTAACCCCATAGTAACCCTACAGTAACCCTACAGTAACCCTATAGTAACCCTATAGTAACCCCATAGTAACTCTACAGTAACCCTATAGTAACGCCATAGTAACCCTATAGTAACCCTATAGTAACCCTACAGTAACCCTATAGTAACTCTACAGTAACCCTACAGTAACGCCATAGTAACCCTATAGTAACCCTATAGTAACCCCATAGTAACTCTATAGTAACCCCATAGTAACCCTACAGTAACCATATAGTAACCCTATAGTAACCCCATAGTAACCCCATAGTAACGCTATAGTAACCCCATAGTAACCCTACAGTAACCCTACAGTAACCCCATAGTAACTCTATAGTAACTCTATAGTAACCCTATAGTAACCCCATAGTAACCCCATAGTAACCCCATAGTAACCCTACAGTAACTCTAGTGTTTCGCCTCTCATGTAGCCCAGTCTATTACAGGCAACTGCACCGTGTGTCTCCTCCCATGTAGCCCAGTCTACAGTCTATTACAGACAACTGCACTGTGTCCCCTCCCATGTAGCCCAGTCGATTACAGATAACTGCACCGTGTCTCCTCCCATGTAGCCCAGTCTACTACAGACAACTGCACCGTGTGTCTCCTCCCATGTAGCCCAGTCTACAGTCTACTACAGACAACTTCACCGTGTTTCCTCCCATGTAGCCCAGTCTACTACAGACAACTGCACCGTGTGTCTCCTCCCATGTAGCCCAGTCTACTACAGACAACTGCACCGTGTGGCCCCTCCCATGTAGCCCAGTCTATTACAGACAACTGCACCGTGTCTCCTCCCATGTAGCCCAGTCTATTACAGACAACTGCACCGTGTGTCTCCTCCCATGTAGCCCAGTCTACTACAGACAACTGTACCGTGTGTCTCCTCCCATGTAGCCCAGTCTATTACAGACAACTGCACCGTGTGTCTCCTCCCATGTAGCCCAGTCTAGTACAGACAACTGCACCGTGTGTCTCCTCCCATGTAGCCCAGTCTACTACAGACAACTGCACCGTGTGTCTCCTCCCATGTAGCCCAGTCTACTACAGACAACTGCACCGTGGCTCCTCCCATGTAGCCCAGTCTACTACAGACAACTGCACCGTGGCTCCTCCCATGTAGCCCAGTCTACTACAGACAACTGCACCGTGGCTCCTCCCATGTAGCCCAGTCTACTCTGTCAGTGCTGAAAGATGTGATAGATGGTAGAAGGTTTCAAATGAATCATTTTCTATATTTTACAAATGTTTGTATTGAACATTTATTTTTAGATGGAAAAATATGTCTGTTTTGAGTATCCTGTCAACTCCGTCAGTGGCTTGTCACTAACGGTTTACCCCTTTTTAATACTCTTCAAATATATTTTAATCACTGGTCTGCAACATACAGAATTATGCTAGTTTGTGCATAATGCTTTAATACATTGAATAACACATACAAAGACAAATGTTCAAAATAATCTGCGGGACTAAAATATATTTTCATCCAGAAGTTTCTCTGACCACCTCACACCTGCGCGCAGCATGTCAGGGGCCCGCAGGTCACGCCAGTTGCCCACGGGAATGCAGCTCTCTACAGTCAGACAAACAGTGGTTAATGAATGGATGAGGAAGGAGAGATTGAAATACGGTCTTACAGTTGAGTCTGTTTCATCGTGTACTTGAATGTCAGTTCCTCTCAGAGCATATTGACATGCAGGCCTCTCCCTAGTCTCCTCCCTTGTCTCTTCTAAAATCTGGTCTCTGCCTGCAGCTTCTGGGGAACCAACTGCTGCTCCTATTAACATGAGAAAGGCCTGTATCATCCTCCTCCCCATCTCAACCACCACATATTTAAAGTACAACATCCGTGTGTGTGTGTTTATGTGTGGAGTTCATGTCTTGTGTGTCTCTGTTCCATAAGATATATTTAGAAACAGATAGAAAAATAACACTTCACTGCATCAGTTACTTAATGTGGCTGTATGTAGTACTGTGACCCTCCCATAGTCTGTTCTGGACTTGGGGACTGTGAAAAGACCTCTGGTGGCATGTCTTGTGAGGTATGCATGGGTGTCGGAGCCGTGTGCCAACAGTTCAGACAGCTCTGTAAAATACCTCTCATAAATACAAGTAGTAATGAAGTCAATCTCTCCTTCACTTTGAGCCAGGAGAGACTGACATGCATATTATTAATATTAGCTCTCTGTGTACATCCAAGGACCAGCCGTGCTGCCCTGTTCTGAGACAATTATACTTTTCCTAAATTCCTCTTTGTGGTACCTGACCACACGTGATAAAACTAGGGCCTGTAGGACCTGCCTTGTTGATAGTGATGTTAAGAAGGTAGAAACTAGGACCTGCCTTGTTGATAGTGATGTTAAGAAGGTAGAAACTAGGGCCTGTAGGACCTGCCTTGTTGATAGTGATGTTAAGAAGGTAGAAACTAGGGCCTGTAGGACCTGCCTTGTTGATAGTGTTAAGAAGGTAGAAACTAGGGCCTGTTGGACCTGTCTTGTTGATAGTGATGTTAAGAAGGGAGAAACTAGGACCTGCCTTGTTGATAGTGATGTTAAGAAGGTAGAAACTAGGGCCTGTAGGACCTGCCTTGTTGATAGTGCTGTTAAGAAGGTAGAAACTAGGGCCTGTTGGACCTGTCTTGTTGATAGTGATGTTAAGAAGGTAGAAACTAGGACCTGCCTTGTTGATAGTGTTGTTAAGAAGGTAGAAACTAGGGCCTGTAGTACCTGCCTTGTTGATAGTGTTGTTAAGAAGGTAGAAACTAGGGCCTGTAGGACCTGCCTTGTTGATAGTGTTGTTAAGAAGGTAGAAACTAGGGCCTGTAGTACCTGCCTTGTTGATAGTGTTGTTAAGAAGGTAGAAACTAGGGCCTGTAGTACCTGCCTTATTGATAGTGTTGTTAAGAAGGTAGAAACTAGGGCCTGTAGTACCTGCCTTGTTGATAGTGTTGTTAAGAAGGTAGAAACTAGGGCCTGTAGGACCTGCCTTGTTGATAGTGTTAAGAAGGTAGAAACTAGGACCTGTAGTACCTGCCTTGTTGATAGTGTTGTTAAGAAGGTAGAAACTAGGGCCTGTAGTACCTGCCTTGTTGATAGTGTTGTTAAGAAGGTAGAAACTAGGGCCTGTAGGACCTGCCTTGTTGATAGTGCTGTTAAGAAGGTAGAAACTAGGGCCTGTTGGACCTGTCTTGTTGATAGTGATGTTAAGAAGGTAGAAACTAGGACCTGCCTTGTTGATAGTGTTGTTAAGAAGGTAGAAACTAGGGCCTGTAGTACCTGCCTTGTTGATAGTGTTGTTAAGAAGGTAGAAACTAGGGCCTGTAGGACCTGCCTTGTTGATAGTGTTGTTAAGAAGGTAGAAACTAGGGCCTGTAGTACCTGCCTTGTTGATAGTGTTGTTAAGAAGGTAGAAACTAGGGCCTGTAGTACCTGCCTTGTTGATAGTGTTGTTAAGAAGGTAGAAACTAGGGCCTGTAGTACCTGCCTTGTTGATAGTGTTGTTAAGAAGGTAGAAACTAGGGCCTGTAGGACCTGCCTTGTTGATAGTGTTAAGAAGGTAGAAACTAGGACCTGTAGTACCTGCCTTGTTGATAGTGTTGTTAAGAAGGTAGAAACTAGGGCCTGTAGGACCTGCCTTGTTTATAGTGTTGTTAAGAAGGTAGAAACTAGGGCCTGTAGGACCTGCCTTGTTTATAGTGCTGTTAAGAAGGTAGAAACTAGGGCCTGTAGGACCTGCCTTGTTGACAGTGCTGTTAAGAAGGTAGAAACTAGGGCCTGTAGGACCTGCCTTGTTGATAGTGTTGTTAAGAAGGTAGAAACTAGGGCCTGTAGGACCTGCCTTGTTGACAGTGTTGTTAAGAAGGTAGAAACTAGGGCCTGTAGGACCTGCCTTGTTGACAGTGTTGTTAAGAAGGTAGAAACTAGGGCCTGTAGGACCTGCCTTGTTGACAGTGTTGTTAAGAAGGTAGAAACTAGGGCCTGTAGGACCTGCCTTGTTGATAGTGTTGTTAAGAAGGTAGAAACTAGGGCCTGTAGGACCTGCCTTGTTGATAGTGTTGTTAAGAAGGTAGAAACTAGGGCCTGTAGGACCTGCCTTGTTGATAGTGTTGTTAAGAAGGTAGAAACTAGGGCCTGTAGGACCTGCCTTGTTGACAGTGCTGTTAAGAAGGTAGAAACTAGGGCCTGTAGTACCTGCCTTGTTGATAGTGTTGTTAAGAAGGTAGAAACTAGGGCCTGTAGGACCTGCCTTGTTGATAGTGTTGTTAAGAAGGTAGAAACTAGGGCCTGTAGTACCTGCCTTGTTGATAGTGTTGTTAAGAAGGTAGAAACTAGGGCCTGTAGTACCTGCCTTGTTGATAGTGTTGTTAAGAAGGTAGAAACTAGGGCCTGTAGTACCTGCCTTGTTGATAGTGTTGTTAAGAAGGTAGAAACTAGGGCCTGTAGGACCTGCCTTGTTGATAGTGTTAAGAAGGTAGAAACTAGGACCTGTAGTACCTGCCTTGTTGATAGTGTTGTTAAGAAGGTAGAAACTAGGGCCTGTAGGACCTGCCTTGTTTATAGTGTTGTTAAGAAGGTAGAAACTAGGGCCTGTAGGACCTGCCTTGTTTATAGTGCTGTTAAGAAGGTAGAAACTAGGGCCTGTAGGACCTGCCTTGTTGACAGTGCTGTTAAGAAGGTAGAAACTAGGGCCTGTAGGACCTGCCTTGTTGATAGTGTTGTTAAGAAGGTAGAAACTAGGGCCTGTAGGACCTGCCTTGTTGACAGTGTTGTTAAGAAGGTAGAAACTAGGGCCTGTAGGACCTGCCTTGTTGACAGTGTTGTTAAGAAGGTAGAAACTAGGGCCTGTAGGACCTGCCTTGTTGACAGTGTTGTTAAGAAGGTAGAAACTAGGGCCTGTAGGACCTGCCTTGTTGATAGTGTTGTTAAGAAGGTAGAAACTAGGGCCTGTAGGACCTGCCTTGTTGATAGTGTTGTTAAGAAGGTAGAAACTAGGGCCTGTAGGACCTGCCTTGTTGATAGTGTTGTTAAGAAGGTAGAAACTAGGGCCTGTAGGACCTGCCTTGTTGACAGTGCTGTTAAGAAGGTAGAAACTAGGGCCTGTAGGACCTGCCTTGTTGATAGTGTTGTTAAGAAGGTAGAAACTAGGGCCTGTAGGACCTGCCTTGTTGACAGTGCTGTTAAGAAGGTAGAAACTAGGGCCTGTAGGACCTGCCTTGTTGACAGTGCTGTTAAGAAGGTAGAAACTAGGGCCTGTAGGACCTGCCTTGTTGATAGTGTTGTTAAGAAGGTAGAAACTAGGGCCTGTAGGACCTGCCTTGTTGACAGTGCTGTTAAGAAGGTAGAAACTAGGGCCTGTAGGACCTGCCTTGTTGACAGTGCTGTTAAGAAGGTAGAAACTAGGGCCTGTAGGACCTGCCTTGTTGACAGTGCTGTTAAGAAGGTAGAAACTAGGGCCTGTAGGACCTGCCTTGTTGACAGTGCTGTTAAGAAGGTAGAAACTAGGGCCTGTAGGACCTGCCTTGTTGACAGTGCTGTTAAGAAGGTAGAAACTAGGGCCTGTAGGACCTGCCTTGTTGATAGTGCTGTTAAGAAGGTAGAAACTAGGACCTGTAGGACCTGCCTTGTTGACAGTGCTGTTAAGAAGGTAGAAACTAGGACCTGTAGGACCTGCCTTGTTGACAGTGCTGTTAAGAAGGTAGAAACTAGGACCTGCCTTGTTGATAGTGTTGTTAAGAAGGTAGAAACTAGGACCTGCCTTGTTGATAGTGTTGTTAAGAAGGTAGAAACTAGGACCTGCCTTGTTGATAGTGTTGTTAAGAAGGTAGAAACTAGGGCCTGTAGGACCTACCTTGTTGATAGTGCTGTTAAGAAGGTAGAAACTAGGGCCTGTAGGACCTGCCTTGTTGACAGTGCTGTTAAGAAGGTAGAAACTAGGGCCTGTAGGACCTGCCTTGTTGACAGTGCTGTTAAGAAGGTAGAAACTAGGGCCTGTAGGACCTGCCTTGTTGACAGTGCTGTTAAGAAGGTAGAAACTAGGGCCTGTAGGACCTGCCTTGTTGACAGTGCTGTTAACAAGGTAGAAACTAGGGCCTGTAGGATCTGCCTTGTTGATAGTGCTGTTAACAAGGTAGAAACTAGGGCCTGTAGGACCTGCCTTGTTGATAGTGTTGTTAAGAAGGTAGAAACTAGGGCCTGTAGGACCTGCCTTGTTGATAGTGATGTTAAGAAGGTAGAAACTAGGGCCTGTAGGACCTGCCTTGTTGATAGTGTTAAGAAGGTAGAAACTAGGGCCTGTTGGACCTGTCTTGTTGATAGTGATGTTAAGAAGGGAGAAACTAGGACCTGCCTTGTTGATAGTGATGTTAAGAAGGTAGAAACTAGGGCCTGTAGGACCTGCCTTGTTGATAGTGCTGTTAAGAAGGTAGAAACTAGGGCCTGTTGGACCTGTCTTGTTGATAGTGATGTTAAGAAGGTAGAAACTAGGACCTGCCTTGTTGATAGTGTTGTTAAGAAGGTAGAAACTAGGGCCTGTAGTACCTGCCTTGTTGATAGTGTTGTTAAGAAGGTAGAAACTAGGGCCTGTAGGACCTGCCTTGTTGATAGTGTTGTTAAGAAGGTAGAAACTAGGGCCTGTAGTACCTGCCTTGTTGATAGTGTTGTTAAGAAGGTAGAAACTAGGGCCTGTAGTACCTGCCTTGTTGATAGTGTTGTTAAGAAGGTAGAAACTAGGGCCTGTAGTACCTGCCTTGTTGATAGTGTTGTTAAGAAGGTAGAAACTAGGGCCTGTAGGACCTGCCTTGTTGATAGTGTTAAGAAGGTAGAAACTAGGACCTGTAGTACCTGCCTTGTTGATAGTGTTGTTAAGAAGGTAGAAACTAGGGCCTGTAGTACCTGCCTTGTTGATAGTGTTGTTAAGAAGGTAGAAACTAGGGCCTGTAGGACCTGCCTTGTTGATAGTGCTGTTAAGAAGGTAGAAACTAGGGCCTGTTGGACCTGTCTTGTTGATAGTGATGTTAAGAAGGTAGAAACTAGGACCTGCCTTGTTGATAGTGTTGTTAAGAAGGTAGAAACTAGGGCCTGTAGTACCTGCCTTGTTGATAGTGTTGTTAAGAAGGTAGAAACTAGGGCCTGTAGGACCTGCCTTGTTGATAGTGTTGTTAAGAAGGTAGAAACTAGGGCCTGTAGTACCTGCCTTGTTGATAGTGTTGTTAAGAAGGTAGAAACTAGGGCCTGTAGTACCTGCCTTGTTGATAGTGTTGTTAAGAAGGTAGAAACTAGGGCCTGTAGTACCTGCCTTGTTGATAGTGTTGTTAAGAAGGTAGAAACTAGGGCCTGTAGGACCTGCCTTGTTGATAGTGTTAAGAAGGTAGAAACTAGGACCTGTAGTACCTGCCTTGTTGATAGTGTTGTTAAGAAGGTAGAAACTAGGGCCTGTAGGACCTGCCTTGTTTATAGTGTTGTTAAGAAGGTAGAAACTAGGGCCTGTAGGACCTGCCTTGTTTATAGTGCTGTTAAGAAGGTAGAAACTAGGGCCTGTAGGACCTGCCTTGTTGACAGTGCTGTTAAGAAGGTAGAAACTAGGGCCTGTAGGACCTGCCTTGTTGATAGTGTTGTTAAGAAGGTAGAAACTAGGGCCTGTAGGACCTGCCTTGTTGACAGTGTTGTTAAGAAGGTAGAAACTAGGGCCTGTAGGACCTGCCTTGTTGACAGTGTTGTTAAGAAGGTAGAAACTAGGGCCTGTAGGACCTGCCTTGTTGACAGTGTTGTTAAGAAGGTAGAAACTAGGGCCTGTAGGACCTGCCTTGTTGATAGTGTTGTTAAGAAGGTAGAAACTAGGGCCTGTAGGACCTGCCTTGTTGATAGTGTTGTTAAGAAGGTAGAAACTAGGGCCTGTAGGACCTGCCTTGTTGATAGTGTTGTTAAGAAGGTAGAAACTAGGGCCTGTAGGACCTGCCTTGTTGACAGTGCTGTTAAGAAGGTAGAAACTAGGGCCTGTAGGACCTGCCTTGTTGATAGTGTTGTTAAGAAGGTAGAAACTAGGGCCTGTAGGACCTGCCTTGTTGACAGTGCTGTTAAGAAGGTAGAAACTAGGGCCTGTAGGACCTGCCTTGTTGACAGTGCTGTTAAGAAGGTAGAAACTAGGGCCTGTAGGACCTGCCTTGTTGATAGTGTTGTTAAGAAGGTAGAAACTAGGGCCTGTAGGACCTGCCTTGTTGACAGTGCTGTTAAGAAGGTAGAAACTAGGGCCTGTAGGACCTGCCTTGTTGACAGTGCTGTTAAGAAGGTAGAAACTAGGGCCTGTAGGACCTGCCTTGTTGACAGTGCTGTTAAGAAGGTAGAAACTAGGGCCTGTAGGACCTGCCTTGTTGACAGTGCTGTTAAGAAGGTAGAAACTAGGGCCTGTAGGACCTGCCTTGTTGACAGTGCTGTTAAGAAGGTAGAAACTAGGGCCTGTAGGACCTGCCTTGTTGATAGTGCTGTTAAGAAGGTAGAAACTAGGACCTGTAGGACCTGCCTTGTTGACAGTGCTGTTAAGAAGGTAGAAACTAGGACCTGCCTTGTTGATAGTGTTGTTAAGAAGGTAGAAACTAGGACCTGCCTTGTTGATAGTGTTGTTAAGAAGGTAGAAACTAGGACCTGCCTTGTTGATAGTGTTGTTAAGAAGGTAGAAACTAGGGCCTGTAGGACCTACCTTGTTGATAGTGCTGTTAAGAAGGTAGAAACTAGGGCCTGTAGGACCTGCCTTGTTGACAGTGCTGTTAAGAAGGTAGAAACTAGGGCCTGTAGGACCTGCCTTGTTGACAGTGCTGTTAAGAAGGTAGAAACTAGGGCCTGTAGGACCTGCCTTGTTGACAGTGCTGTTAAGAAGGTAGAAACTAGGGCCTGTAGGACCTGCCTTGTTGACAGTGCTGTTAACAAGGTAGAAACTAGGGCCTGTAGGATCTGCCTTGTTGATAGTGCTGTTAACAAGGTAGAAACTAGGACCTGTAGGATCTGCCTTGTTGATAGTGTTGTTAACAAGGTAGAAACTAGGGCCTGTAGGACCTGCCTTGTTGATAGTGTTGTTAAGAAGGTAGAAACTAGGGCCTGTAGGATCTGCCTTGTTGATAGTGATGTTAAGAAGGTAGAAACTAGGGCCTGTAGGGCCTGCCTTGTTGATAGTGATGTTAAGAAGGTAGAAACTAGGGCCTGTAGGACCTGCCTTGTTGATAGTGTTGTTTAGAAGGTAGAAACTAGGGCCTGTAGGACCTGCCTCGTTGATAGTGTTGTTAAGAAGGTAGAAACTAGGGCCTGTAGGACCTGCCTTGTTGATAGTGATGTTAAGAAGGTAGAAACTAGGGCCTGTAGGACCTGCCTTGTTGACAGTGCTGTTAAGAAGGTAGAAACTAGGGCCTGTAGGACCTGCCTTGTTGATAGTGTTGTTAAGAAGGTAGAAACTAGGGCCTGTAGGACCTGCCTTGTTGATAGTGATGTTAAGAAGGTAGAAACTAGGGCCTGTAGGACCTGCCTTGTTGATAGTGTTGTTAAGAAGGTAGAAACTAGGGCCTGTAGGACCTGCCTTGTTGATAGTGCTGTTAAGAAGGTAGAAACTAGGGCCTGTAGGACCTGCCTTGTTGATAGTGTTGTTAAGAAGGTAGAAACTAGGGCCTGTAGGACCTGCCTTGTTGATAGTGATGTTAAGAAGGTAGAAACTAGGGCCTGTAGGATCTGCCTTGTTGATAGTGATGTTAAGAAGGTAGAAACTAGGGCCTGTAGGACCTGCCTTGTTGATAGTGTTGTTAAGAAGGTAGAAACTAGGGTCTGTAGGACCTGCCTTGTTGATAGTGCTGTTAAGAAGGTATAAACTAGGGTCTGTAGGACCTGCCTTGTTGATAGTGCTGTTAAGAAGGTAGAAACTAGGGCCTGTAGGACCTGCCTTGTTGATAGTGTTGTTAAGAAGGTAGAAACTAGGGCCTGTAGGACCTGCCTTGTTGATAGTGTTGTTAAGAAGGTAGAAACTAGGGCCTGTAGGACCTGCCTTGTTGATAGTGTTGTTAAGAAGGTAGAAACTAGGGCCTGTAGGACCTGCCTTGTTGATAGTGTTGTTAAGAAGGTAGAAACTAGGGCCTGTAGGACCTGCCTTGTTTATAGTGTTGTTAAGAAGGTAGAAACTAGGGCCTGTAGTACCTGCCTTGTTGATAGTGTTGTTAAGAAGGTATAAACTAGGACCTGTAGTACCTGCCTTGTTGATAGTGCTGTTAAGAAGGTAGAAACTAGGACCTGCCTTGTTGATAGTGCTGTTAAGAAGGTAGAAACTAGGACCTGCCTTGTTGATAGTGTTGTTAAGAAGGTAGAAACTAGGGCCTGTAGGACCTGCCTTGTTGATAGTGTTGTTAAGAAGGTAGAAACTAGGGCCTGTAGGACCAACCTTGTTGATAGTGTTGTTAAGAAGGTAGAAACTAGGGCCTGTAGGACCTGCCGTGTTGATAGTGTTGTTAAGAAGGTAGAAACTAGGGCCTGTAGGACCTGCCTTGTTGATAGTGTTGTTAAGAAGGTAGAAACTAGGGCCTGTAGGACCTGCCTTGTTGATAGTGTTGTTAAGAAGGTAGAAACTAGGGCCTGTAGGACCAACCTTGTTGATAGTGTTGTTAAGAAGGTAGAAACTAGGGCCTGTAGGACCTGCCGTGTTGATAGTGTTGTTAAGAAGGTAGAAACTAGGGCCTGTAGTACCTGCCTTGTTGATAGTGTTGTTAAGAAGGTATAAACTAGGACCTGCCTTGTTGATAGTGTTGTTAAGAAGGTAGAAACTAGGGCCTGTAGGACCAACCTTGTTGATAGTGTTGTTAAGAAGGTAGAAACTAGGGCCTGTAGGACCTGCCGTGTTGATAGTGTTGTTAAGAAGGTAGAAACTAGGGCCTGTAGGACCAACCTTGTTGATAGTGTTGTTAAGAAGGTAGAAACTAGGGCCTGTAGGACCTGCCGTGTTGATAGTGTTGTTAAGAAGGTAGAAACTAGGGCCTGTAGTACCTGCCTTGTTGATAGTGTTGTTAAGAAGGTATAAACTAGGACCTGCCTTGTTGATAGTGTTGTTAAGAAGGTAGAAACTAGGGCCTGTAGGACCAACCTTGTTGATAGTGTTGTTAAGAAGGTAGAAACTAGGGCCTGTAGGACCTGCCGTGTTGATAGTGTTGTTAAGAAGGTAGAAACTAGGGCCTGTAGGACCTGCCTTGTTGATAGTGTTGTTAAGAAGGTAGAAACTAGGGCCTGTAGTACCTGCCTTGTTGATAGTGTTGTTAAGAAGGTAGAAACTAGGGCCTGTAGGACCTGCCTTGTTGATAGTGTTGTTAAGAAGGTAGAAACTAGGACCTGTAGGACCTGCCTTGTTGATAGTGCTGTTAAGAAGGTAGAAACTAGGACCTGTAGGACCTGCCTTGTTGATAGTGTTGTTAAGAAGGTAGAAACTAGGACCTGTAGGGCCTGCCTTGTTGATAGTGTTGTTAAGAAGCAGAACTTTATTATGGACAGACTTCTCTCCATCTTAGCTACTGTTGTATCAACATGTTTTGACCATTACAGTTTACAATCCAGGGTTACTCTAAGCAGTTTAGTCACCTCAACTTGCTCAATTTCCACATGATTTATTACAATATTTAGTTGAGGTTTAGGGTGTTTTGTTCCAAATACAATGCATTTAGATGAAGTATTTAGGACTAACTTATCCACCCATTCAGAAACGGTCTGCAGCTCTTTGTTAAGTGTTGAAGTCCTTTCAGTTGTTGTAGTAGGTGACTTCTATAGTGTTGAGTCACCCTCATTTGTTATTTCACCTTTATTTAACCAGGTAGGCCAGTTGAGAACACCTTTATTTAACCAGGTAGGCCAGTTGAGAACACCTTTATTTAACCAGGTAGGCCAGTTGAGAACAAGTTCTCATTTACAACTGCGACCTGGCCAAGATAAAGCAAAGCAGTGCGACACATACAACAACACAGAGTTACACATGGAGTAAAACAAACATAGTCAATAATACAATAGAAAAAGTCTATATACAGTGTGTGCAAATGAGGTAAGATAAGGAAGGTAAGGCAATAAATAGGCCATGGTGGCGAAGTAATTACAATATACCAATTAAACACTGGAGTGATAGATGTGCAGAAGATGAATGTACAAGTAGAGATACTGGGGTGCAAAGGAGCAAGATAAATAAATACAGTATGGGGATGAGGTAATTGGATGGGCTATTTACAGATGGGCTATGTACAGGTGCAGCAATCTGTGAGCTTCTCTGACAGCTGGTGCTTAAAGCTAGTGAGGGAGATATGAGTCTCCAGCTTCAGTGATTTTTGCAGTTTGTTCCAGTCATTGGCAGCAGAGAACTGGAAGGAAAGGCGACCAAAGGAGAAATTGGTTTTGGGAGTGACCAGTGAGATATACCTCCTGGAGTGCGTGCTACGAGTGGGTGCTGCTATGGTGACCAGTGAGCTGAGATAAGGCGTGGCTTTACCTAGCAGACTTATTGATGTGCTCATTCATGAACTGCAGAGACAGCAGAGTTTCTAGAGCAGGTAGATGTTCACTGTGTCTTCCAAAACTACCAACAGGACTGGAGTGTGTGAGCCTACGGACGTTTCAGCCAACCTCAGAGTGAACTGAATCCACAGGATTCAGCCTGATCAGATGGTCTCACGTCTGAATCCTAAAAACATGGTCTGATTTAGCCCTAACGAAATGTCTACTTCTATGACGGCTGGCAGTGGTGCAACAGAGACACTGCAATTTGGCAATAGTGTTGACTTGATTGTGTGTGGGTCTGTGAGCGCACGCCTGCGTCTGTGTGTGTGTCAAGGTCAACTAGACATCAATACTTTGTTTACATCCTGACCATAATGAGCAGAGAGAGTCCCCTCAGCCTGACCATAATGAGCAGAGAGAGTCCCCTCAGCCTGACCATAATGAGCAGAGAGAGTCCCCTCAGCCTGACCATAATGAGCAGAGAGAGTCCCCTCAGCCTGACCATAATGAGCAGAGAGAGTCCCCTCAGCCTGACCATAATGAGCAGAGAGTCCCCTCAGCCTGACCATAATGAGCAGAGAGTCACCTCAGCCTGACCATAATGAGCAGAGAGTCGCCTCAGCCTGACCATAATGAGCAGAGAGTCGCCTCAGCCTGACCATAATGAGCAGAGAGTCACCTCAGCCTGACCATAATGAGCAGAGAGTCACCTCAGCCTGACCATAATGAGCAGAGAGTCACCTCTTTCTCTGCTCATTATGGTAGATAGGAATGTAGGTGATTAACAGGCTGGTTACTATTCAACTGGTTCCTCTTCTAAACAGTAATTCAGAGGGAGAGAGAAACAGGGGGGTAAGCTGGTGAAATATCTTGGTAACTTGGCAGGCTGTTGGTTTAGTCTCTGGTTAATTGACTTGTGTTTGTGTCAGAGGATACAAACAGACAAATGGTTCCTCTTCTAAACAGTATTTCAGAGGGAGAGAGCGAGAGCGAGGGGTAAGCTGGTGAAATATCTTGGTAACTTGGCAGGCTGTTGGTAATTTACTTGTGTTTGGCTCAGAGGATACAAACAGACTGAATAGGGTGCCATAGGGCTCTGGTCTAAAGTAGTGCACTATATAGGGAATAGGGTGCCATACCATACAATCAAATGTAAACCCACTCTCTGTTACCAGCACATCTGACTCCTCCCTGACAGGGAGACAGAGAACATAATCTCTGCACATCTGAAAAGTAAGGAGAGAGCGAGTGAGTGAGAGAATCTCATCCTGGAATATCAAAGGCCAGGGCTCTAACTCCTCTAGCTCCACAATGAAATAGGGTGCAGGCCAGGCAGCAGGCTGTTAGTCAGCCTGCCAGCATAGTGGAGTCTGCCACCAGCACAGTCAGTGTAGTCAGCTCAGCTATCCCCATTGAGACTGTGTCTGTGCCTCGACCTAGGTTGGGAAAAACTAAACATGGCGGTGTTCGCCTTAGCAATCTCACTAGGATAAAGACCTCCTCCATTCCTGTCATTATTGAAAGAGATCATGATACCTCACATCTCAAATTAGGGCTACTTAATGTTAGATCCCTTACTTCAAAGGCAATAATAGTCAATTAACTAATTACTGATCATAATCTTGATGTGATTGGCCTCACTGAAACATGGCTTAAGCCTGATGAATTTACTGTGTTAAATGAGGCCTCACCTCCTGGCTACACTAGTGACCATATCCCCCGTGCATCCCGCAAAGGCGGAGGTGTTGCTAACACTTACGATAGCAAATTTCAATTTACAAAAAAAATAATGACGTTTTCGTCTTTTGAGCTTCTAGTCATGAAATCTATGCAGCCTACTCAATCACTTTTTATAGCTACTGTTTACAGGCCTCCTGGGCCATATACAGCGTTCCTCACTGAGTTCCCTGAATTCCTATCGGACCTTGTAGTCATAGCAGATAATACATTCTTTGGTGACTTTAATATTCACATGGAAAAGTCCACAGACCCACTCCAAAAGGCTTTCGGAGCCATCATCGACTCAGTGGGTTTTGTCCAACATGTCTCTGGACCCACTCACTGTCACAGTCATACTCTGGACCTAGTTTTGTCCCATGGAATAAATGTTGTGGATCTTAATGTTTTTCCTCATAATCCTGGACTATCGGACCACCATTTTATTACGTTTGCAATTGCAACAAATAATCTGCTCAGACCCCAACCAAGGAACATCAAGTCGTGCTATAAATTCACAGACAACACAAAGATTCATTGATGTCCTTCCAGATTCCCTCTGTCTACCCAAGGACGCCAGAGGACAAAAATCAGTTAACCACCTAACTGAGGTTCTCAATTTAACCTTGCGCAATACCATAGATGCAGTTGCACCCATAAAAACTAAAAACATTTCTCATAAGAAACTAGTTCCCTGGTATACAGAAAATACCCGAGCTCTGAAGCAAGCTTCCAGAAAATTGGAACGGAAATGGCGCCACACCAAACTGGAAGTCTTCCGACTAGCTTGGAAAGACAGTACCGTGCAGTACCGAAGAGCCCTTACTGCTGCTCGATCATCCTATTCATCTAACTTAATTGAGGAAAATAAGAACAATCCGAAATTCCTTTTTGATACTGTCACAAAGCTAACTAAAAAGCAGCATTCCCCAAGTGAGGATGGCTTTCACTTCAGCAGTAATACATTCATTAACTTCGAGGAAAAGATCATGATTATTAGAAAGCAAATTACGGACTCTTTAAATCTGCGTATTCCTTCAAAGCTCAGTTGTCCTGAGTCTGCACAACTCTGCCAGGACCTAGGATCAAGAGAGACGCTCAAGTGTTTTAGTACTATATCTCTTGACACAATGATGAAAATAATCATGGCCTCTAAACCTTCAAGCTGCATACTGATCCCTATTCCAACTAAACTACTGAAAGAGCTGCTTCCTGTGCTTGGCCCTCCTATGTTGAACATAATAAACGGCTCTCTATCCACCGGATGTGTACCAAACTCACTAAAAGTGGCAGTAATAAAGCCTCTCTTGAAAAAGCCAAACCTTGACCCAGAAAATATAAAAAACGAATCGGCCTATATCGAATCTTCCATTCCTCTCAAAAATTTTAGAAAAGGCTGTTGCGCAGCAACTCACTGCCTTCCTGAAGATAAACAATGTATATACGAAATGCCTCAGTCTGGTTTTAGACCCCATCATAGCACTTGTGAAGGTGGTAAATTACCTTTTAATGGCATCAGACCGAGGCTCTGCATCTGTCCTCGTGCTCCTAGACCTTAGTGCTGCTTTTGATACCATCGATCACCACATTCTTTTGGAGAGATTGGAAACCCAAATTGGTCTACTCGGACAAGTGCTGGCCTGGTTTAGATCTTATCTGTCGGAAAGATATCAGTTTGTCTCTGTGAATGGTTTGTCCTCTGACAAATCAACTGTACATTTCGGTGTTCCTCAAGGTTCCTTTTTTGGACCACTATTGTTTTCACTATATATTTTACCTCTTGGGGATGTCATTCGAAAACATAATGTTAACTTTCACTGCAATGCGGATGACACACAGCTGTACATTTCAATGAAACATGGTGAAGCCCCAAAATTGCCCTCGCTAGAAGCCTGTATTTCAGACATAAGGAAGTGGATGGCTGCAAACGTTCTACTTTTAAACTTACACTTTCAAACAGAGATGCTTGTTCTAGGTCCCAAGAAACAAAGAGATCTTCTGTTGAATCTGACAATTAATTTTAATGGTTGTACAGTCGTCTCAAATAAAACTGTGAAGGACCTCGGCGTTACTCTGGACCCTGATCTCTTTTTTGACGAACATATCAAGACTGTTTCAAGGACAGCTTTTTTCATCTACGTAACATTGCAAAAATCAGAAACTTTCTGTCCAAAAACGATGCAGAAAAATTCATCCATGCTTTTGTCACTTCTAGTTTAGACTACTGCAATGCTCTACTTTCCGGCTACCCGGATAAAGCACTAAATAAACTTCAGTTAGTGCTAAATACGGCTGCTAGAATCCTGACTAGAACCAAAACATTTGATCATATTACTCCAGTGCTAGCCTCTCTACACTGGCTTCCTGTTAAGGCAAGGGCTGATTAAGGTTTTACTGCTAACCTACAAAGAATTACATGGGCTTGCTCCTACCTATCTCTCTGATTTGGTCCTGCCGTACATACCTACACGTACGCTACGGTCACAGGACGCAGGCCTCCTAATTGTCCCTAGAATTTCTAAGCAAACAGCTGGAGGCAGGGCTTTCTCCTATAGAGCTCCATTTTTATGGAATGGTCTGCCTAACCATGTCAGAGATGCAAACTCGGTCTCAACCTTTAAGTCTTTACTGAAGACTCATCTCTTCAGTGGGTCATATGATTGAGTGTAGCCTGGCCCAGGAGTGTGAAGGTGAACGGAAAGGCTCTGGAGCAACGAACCACCCTTCCTGTCTCTGCCTGGCCGGATCCCGTCTTTCCACTGGGATTCTCTGCCTCTAACCCTGTTACAGGGGCACTGACTTACTAGGGCTCTTTCATACCATCCCTAGGAGGGGTGCGTCACTTGAGTGGGTTGAGTCAATCCCCCTTGGGTTGTGCCGTGGCGGAGATCTTTGTGGGCTATACTCGGCCTTGTCTCAGGATGGTAAGTTGGTGGTTGAAGATATCCCTCTAGTGGTGTGGGGGCTGTGCTTTGGCAAAGTGGGTGGGGTTATATCCTTCCTGTTTGGCCCTGTCCGGGGGTGTCATCGGATGGGGCCACAGTGTCTCCTGACCCCTCCTGTCTCAGCCTCCAGTATTTATGCTGCAGTAGTTTGTGTCGTGGGGCTAGGGTCAGTTTGTAATATCTGGAGTACTTCTCCTGTCCTATCCGGTGTCCTGTGTGAATTTAAGTATGCTCTCTCTAATTTTCTCTGTCTCTCTCCCTCTCGGAGGACCTGAGCCCTAGGACCATGCCTCAGGACTACCTGACATGATGACTCCTTGCTGTCCCCAGTCCACCTGGCCGTGCTGCTGCTCCAGTTTCAACTGTTCTGCCTGTGATTATTATTATTTGACCATGCTGGTCATTTATGAACATTTGAACATCTTGGCCATGTTCTGTTATAATCTCCACCCGGCACAGCCAGAAGAGGACTGGCCACCCCACATAGCCTGGTTCCTTTCTAGGTTTCTTCCTAGGTTTTGGCCTTTCTAGGGAGTTTATCCTAGCCACCGTGCTTCTACACCTGCATTGCTTGCTGTTTGGGGTTTTAGGCTGGGTTTCTGTACAGCACTTTGAGATATCAGCTGATGTACGAAGGGCTATATAAATATATTAGATTTGATTTTGATTTGAGGTCATCTGCCTTTGGCCTAAAGAAAAGGGACCTCACCAAAGAAATCAGAAATACAGGCCGTCAGTCTACAAGAAACCTGGTAAAGAGGAGACGTACCCACTGGTTGCCCTCTAGGTTACAGAGAGCTGGTAGTCCCATCCACCAAACTACCAGGTGTGAAACAGGGAAAGGACTCACGGGGTATGATAATTTGGTATAGAGCAGACCTAACACACTCGATTAAATTAATAAAAACAATTGGCTAGAAATTCAAAAGAAAATGATCTGAACAGAGAAAAATGTCCTCCTGTGTGCTACCTATATCCCCCACTAGAATCCCCATACTTTAATGAAGACAGCTTCTCCATCCTGAAGGGGGAGATCAATCATTTCCAGGCCCAGGGACATGTACTAGTCTGTGGTGACACAAATGCCAGAACTGGACAAGAACCTGACAGCCTCTGCACACAGGGGGACAAACAGCTACCTGGAGGTGACAGCATTCCCTCCCCCATATGCCCCCCTAAACATAACTACATAACCAACAAAAAGGGGTCACAACTCGTGCAGCTCTATTGTACTCCTGCACTCATATGGTAGGTACACCTATAGCTCATCTCTTGGCAGTAGTACTGTAGACTACTTTATCACTGACCTCAACCCAGAGTCTCTCAGAGCGTTCAGTCAGCCCACTGACTCCCCTATCAGACCACAACAAAAGCTACTACTGCTACTCTACTTGAACGGAGCTTTGCTCAAATCACGAGGCATCAACGCCGAAAAGGATGGAAGGTAGTGTAGAAATGTACCAAAAAAAAACTATTGGCCAACAACAAATCCCTCCTAGACAACTTCCTAGACAAAATGTTTTTATTTAACCAGGCAAGTCAGTTAAGAACAAATTCTTATTTACAATGACGGCCTAGGAACAGTGGGTTAACTGCCTGTTCAGAGGCAGAACGACAGATTTTTATCTTGTCAGCTCGGGGATTCGATCCAGCAACCTTTCGGATACTAGTCCAACGCTCTAACCACTAGGCTACCTGCTGGTTACTGGCCCAACGCTCTAACCACTAGGCTACCTGCTGGTTACTAGTCCAACACTCTAACCACTAGGCTACCTGCTGGTTACTAGTCCAACACTCTAACCACTAGGCTACCTGCCGTGAAGGTGTAATAGTGAAAGGAAGGAAGCATGAACAGTATATTTTGACCTATCAGCTAACATATCACACTTTAAATTCAAGCAGAAAAACAACTAACAATGACAAATGTTTTGATGAAGAGTAAAAACCTTAGAAAATAAATAACTTAGAAACCTTAGAAAGTGAATAACTAAAACAATACAGAAATACACTGTGGAAAAAGAAGGAACAGCATGTCAGAAATCAGAAACCCCAAAAGATGCAAAGCAGAATTAGGACTATACCCACTAGTTATCAAACTCCAGAAAAGAGCTGTTAAGATTCTGCAACCACCTAAAAGGAAGCGACGCCCACACGTTTCACCACAAAGCCCTCACTAACAGAGAGATGAACCTAGAGAAGAGTCCCCTCAACCAACTCGTTCTGGGGCTCTGTTCACAAACAGACCCCACAGAGCCCTCAACTACAGAGAGATGAACCTAGAGACGAGTCTCCTCAACCAACTGGTTCTGGGGCTCTGTTCACAAACAGACCCCACAGAGCCCTCAACTACAGAGAGATGAACCTAGAGAAGAGTCTCCTCAACCAACTGGTTCTGGGGCTCTGTTCACAAACAGACCCCACAGAGCCCTCAACTACAGAGAGATGAACCTAGAGAAGAGTCTCCTCAACCAACTGGTTCTGGGGCTCTGTTCACAAACAGACCCCACAGAGCCCTCAACTAGAGAGAGATGAACCTAGAGAAGAGTCTCCTCAACCAACTGGTTCTGGGGCTCTGTTCACAAACACAACTAGACCCCTAGGAGAGCAACACATCTAGACCCCACAGAGCCCCAGGAGAGCAACACAACTAGACCCCACAGAGCCCCAGGACAGCAACACAACTAGACCCCACAGAGCCCCAGGCCAGCAACACAACTAGACCCCACAGAGCCCCAGGACAGCAACACAACTAGACCCCACAGAGCCCCAGGACAGCAACACAACTAGACCCCACAGAGCCCCAGGACAGCAACACAACATTCAGACCCAGAAAGTTAAAGGTTAACTATGACACACTGGAAAGAATCAACCAAAAGCCAGATCAAAGTGGAATGTTATCTGGCCCAAAACAGAGTTGACAGAGGTATAATAAATAGCCACTGTGCCGGACACCAAATTAAGGAAATCCTTGACGTTGTACAGACTCAGTGACCATCGCCTTGCTATTGATGAGGTCGTCATCGCCTTGCTATTGATGAGGTCGTCATCGCCTTGCTATTGATGAGGTCGTCATCGCCTGTCTCCTCTTGAGAGTCAGGTGTGCCTATGTGCCCACAAACTGAGCTGCACTTCCTAACCTCCTGCCAAAACCACATTAGAGAGACGTATTTCCCACAGATCACACAAAGAATTTGAAAACAAATCAAACATTGATAAAATCCCATTTCTGTTAGGTGAAGTACTGCAATCACAGCAACAAGATGTGTGGCCCGTTGCCATAAGAGAAGGGAAACCAGTGGGGAAACCTATATTTATCTTTTGATTTTCCCTTTCAGACTTCAACTATTTGCACATTCTTACAACACTGTACACAGCCAATAATATAACACTTGAAATGTCTATATTCGTTTGAACTTTTGCGAGTGTAATTTTAACTAATGTTTCGCTTGTTTTTTTCCCTTTCGTTTGTCTATTCCATTTTCTTTGGCAATGTAAACATATGTTTCCCGTGCCAATAAAGACCTTCAACTGAACTGAGATCATCACGACTGAAAGGGAAAGACTGGTGTGGGAGGAAACACTACTGTACATACTAAACTAATACTTCTAAACGGCATGTGTGTGTGTAGTCTTAGGCATCAGTAAACGGCTCTAGGATCAGTTAGTATGCCTGACTCACTGCCCATCTCTGAAGGCTGAAGACACACTTCCCTCGTTACAGCTGAAGCCTTTTGAGGAAGTGAAATTGAGAGCAGGGTAAAGGTCCTAAACTATAGGTCAGGGTGGACTCTGGGTTCTGCTTTGGTGTTGATTCTGCTACTGTAGAAGAAGAACTGTAGTTACTTCCTGTCACGAAAACAGATAGTTCCTGAATTGTTGCTTCGGCATGTTGTTTCACTTTGATTTATTTTCAATTTGTTCATAAGTGTGTTTGTGTCAACACCTGCTACCAACTAGCCAGCAGGCTAGGTTGCAATGGAGCCCCCTTCACCTGGAATAGCTAACGTTTCCAGCGCTGTAGAAGCTGTGTTTATTACGATCTTGTCTGGGACAGTATTGACAATCCGGAGTTCCAATGTGGTAATTGTTTGATAGCGGGGAACTACAGGAATGAAGTGGCTACGCTTAGCAAGCAAATCTCAGTTCTGCCAAACTTACGGGGAAAGGACGGTAGGACGCCACTCAGGCCTAATGGATGTTTCCCTGCCTTGTCATCTGTCCCTATCTGAATGGCCTGTGCTACCTGGAACTAGCCTGCCAAGGAGGTCCTCCTCATCTGTCCCTATCTGAATGGCCTGTGCTACCTGGAACTAGCCTGCCAAGGAGGTCCTCCTTATCTGTCCCTATCTGAATGGCCTGTGCTACCTGGAACTAGCCTGCCAAGGAGGTCCTCTCCATCTGTCCCTATCAGAATGGCCTGTGCTACCTGGAACTAGCCTGCCAAGAAGGTCCTCTCCATCTGTACCTATCAGAATGGCCTGTGCTACCTGGAACTAGCCTGCCAAGAAGGTCCTCTCCATCTGTACCTATCTGAATGGCCTGTGCTACCTGGAACTAGCCTTCCAAGGAGGTCCTCTCCATCTGTTCCTATCTGAATGGCCTGTGCTGCCTGGACCTAGCCTGCCAAGGAAGTCCTCTCTATCTGTCCCTATCTGAATGGCCTGTGCTACCTGGAACTAGCCTGCCAAGGAGGTCCTCCTTATCTGTCCCTATTTGAATGGCCTGTGCTACCTGGAACTAGCCAGCCAAGGAGGTCCTCCTTATCTGTCCCTATCTGAATGGCCTGTGCTACCTGGAACTAGCCTGCCAAGGAGGTCCTCCTTATCTGTCCCTATCTGAATGGCCTGTGCTACCTGGAACTAGCCTGCCAAGGAGTTCCTCCTTATCTGTCCCTATCTGAATGGCCTGTGCTACCTGGAACTAGCCTGCCAAGGAGGTCCTCCCCATCTGTCCCTATCTGAATGGCCTGTGCTACCTGGAACTAGCCTGCCAAGGAGGTAGTCTCCATCTGTCCCTATCTGAATGGCCTGTGCTACCTGGAACTAGCCTGCCAAGGAGGTCCTCCTTATCTGTCCCTATCTGAATGGCCTGTGCTACATGGAACTAGCCAGCCAAGGAGGTCCTCCTTATCTGTCCCTATCTGAATGGCCTGTGCTACCTGGAACTAGCCTGCCAAGGAGTTCCTCCTTATCTGTCCCTATCTGAATGGCCTGTGCTACCTGGACCTAGCCTGCCAAGGAGGTCCTCCTCATCTGTCCCTATCTGAATGGCCTGTGCTACCTGGAACTAGCCTGCCAAGGAGGTCCTCCTTATCTGTCCCTATCTGAATGGCCTGTGCTACATGGAACTAGCCAGCCAAGGAGGTCCTCCTTATCTGTCCCTATCTGAATGGCCTGTGCTACCTGGAACTAGCCTGCCAAGGAGGTCCTCCTCATCTGTCCCTATCTGAATGGCCTGTGCTACCTGGAACTAGCCTTCCAAGGAGGTCCTCCCCATCTGTCCCCATCTGAATGGCCTGTGCTACCTGGAACTAGCCTGCCAAGAAGGTCCTCTCCATCTGTACCTATCTGGATGGCCTGTACTAGCTGGAACTAGCCTGCCAAGGAGGTCCTCTCCATCTGTTCCTATCTGAATGGCCTGTGCTACCTGGACCTAGCCTGCCAAGGAAGTCCTCTCCATCTGTCCCTATCTGAATGGCCTGTGCTACCTGGAACTAGCCTGCCAAGAAGGTCCTCTCCATCTGTACCTATCTGAATGGCCTGTGCTACCTGGAACTAGCCTGCCAAGGAGGTCCTCTCCATTTGTCCCTATCTGAATGGCCTGTGCTACCTGGAACTAGTCTGCCAAGGAAGTCGTCTCTATCTGTCCCTATCTGAATGGCCTGTGCTACCTGGAACTAGCCAGCCAAGGAGGTCCTCCTTATCTGTCCCTATCTGAATGGCCTGTTCTACCTGGAACTAGCCTGCCAAGGAGGTCCTCTGTATCTGTCCCTATCTGAATGGACTGTGCTACCTGGAACTAGCCTGCCAAGGAAGTCCTCTCCATCTGTCCCTATATGAATGGCCTGTGCTACCTGGAACTAGCCAGCCAAGGAGGTCCTCCTTATCTGTCCCTATCTGAATGGCCTGTTCTACCTGGAACTAGCCTGCCAAGGAGGTCCTCTGTATCTGTCCCTATCTGAATGGACTGTGCTACCTGGAACTAGCCTGCCAAGGAAGTCCTCTCCATCTGTCCCTATCTGAATGGCCTGTGCTACCTGGAACTAGCCTGCCAAGGAAGTTGTCTCCATCTGTTCTCCTCCTCCATCCTGTAGTGAAGTAGACGGAGAACAGCAAGAAGACTGTTCTAATCAGCGCTGGTTCCATGTCACAAGTGGTGGAAACCGAAGGCAGCAGCATGCTGCTAAGCGGATGGGATTGACTGCAAGAGGTTCGGAGCAGATTGACATAAGGAATAGTGTCTCTGAACTGGTACATGATCAACCTGTACCTCCATTGCTGGGACTGCCTGTGTCTGATACCACCAACTCCAGCACCACCAACTCCAGCACCACCAACTCCAGCAACGGCATCGTTGTCGAGTCCGACTCCTTTCCCTCTCTGGATCGGACTGCCTGCTGTGGGAGGAGCAGCGGGCATACCCTATCCTGCTTCTCATGGGCCCGTGAAAGGCTCAACCAATTGTGTGAGGGGTGGGAATGGGCGGATTTCTCCATCCCCTTCTCCGGCTGTTGTATTGGGCAGTTCAATGGTGAGAAATGTCTCAGTCCCTGGAGCAAAACCTTTGGGCCATCTAGGAGCACGGGTACAAGACATCAACAAGCTGCTCCCAGACATTATAAACCACCATCAGGACATCAATAAGCTGCTTCCTAACATTATAAACCTGCATCAGGACATCAATAACCTGCTCCCAAACATTATAAACCTGCATCAGGACATCAATAACCTGCTCCCAAACATTATAAACCTGCATCAGGACATCAATAAGCTGCTCCCTAACATTATAAACCTGCATCAGGACATCAATAAGCTGCTCCCAGACATTATAAACCTGCATCAGGACATCAGTAACCTGCTCCCTAACATTATAAACCTGCATCAGGACATCAATAATCTGCTCCCTATCATTATAAACCTGCATCAGGACATCAGTAACCTGCTCCGTAACATTATAAACCTGCATCAAGAAAATGAGTCTATCATAGTTCACGTGGGATTCAATGACATTATGTAGGGCAGATCAGAACATCTGAAGATGGATTTTAAAGAACTGATTGGGTCACTGCTTGACACCAACAAACGCCCCATAATATCTGTCCCTCTGTCCTCCCTAAATCGTGGCATTGAATGGTTCAGCAGACTTGTATCCCTCCATAACTATTACAGCTCTGTGGGTGGAACATTTACTGACAATTTTGAAACCTTCTGGAAACAAAGCTTGTTTTATAAAGAGGATGGGATCCACCCAAATAATTTGGGTTCCTGGATCCTTTCACAGCATTATAAGGCTGTGTTGAGACAAGGACTTATCAATGACCCAAGTCCAGCTCAGCTAATCCCTACCGCTGTGTCACTGAGTTGTCATAATGCTTTAGCAAATGTACATTATCCCAGGGGTGCTGGATATCACAAAAGTAACCTAATTTACATCCTTCTTACTGCCCTGGATGCCTCTACTGATCCTACAGCTATCGTTTGCTGTAACTATGCCTATGAGCCAGAGATACTGTTAGCACTGATGCGGTGTGCCCTAGAAGGAAGTCCACTGTGTGCAGCTCAACGTGCAAGAACAGAAATAACATGAGCATGTCTACTTTTGCTAAGCTTCCCAATAAAGCAATGATAACAATCAGGAATCCCAGAAAAGTGAGAGAAAAAATTCCCACGTTAACATATGTAGCATAACACAAGGCTCATGAATTAATAATTAAATTGATAGTAACAGATGGCATTCATGTTCTGACAATCTCTGAAACTCACTTAGATAATACCTTTGACGATACAGTTGTAGCAATACAAGATTTTAACATCTACAGAAAATACAGAAATGCCAGTGGTGGAGGTGTTGTTGTTTATATTCAGAAACACATTCCTGTAAAGATTAGAGAGGATCTCATGATAAATACTGGCTACAGGTTCATCTGCCTCACCTAAAGCCCATTCTGGTGTGAAGCTGCTATAGACCACCAAGTGCTAACAGTCAGTATCTGGATAACATGTGTGAAGTTCTTGATAATGTAGGTGACATCAACAGAGAGGTATATTTTCAATATTCCAATATTGACTGGCTTTCATCAAGAGAAAGCTTCAAACTGTAATAGTGCCTGCAACCTGGTTCAGGTTATCAGTCATCCTACCAGGGTCGTTACAAACAGAACAGGAATGAAATCATCCACATGTATTAATCACATCTTTACTAATGCTGCAGAAATGTACTTTAAAGCAGTATCCAGATCCATCAGATGTAGTGATCACTATATAGTTGCCATATCTAGGAACACCAAAGTTGCTTATCGCAGACACTAATAAGCATGCACCCATTAAGAAAATGACTGTAAAAACTTAAATCCACTTGGATTGCTGAGGCATTTAAACATTTTATTATTGAGAGGGATGAGGCAAAATAGATGGCAAATAGGTCTGGCTGCACACCCAATTGGTAAACATACTGCAAATTGAGAAATCATGTGACTAAACTGAATAAAAAGAAGAAACTATGACAAAGATAAATGACATGAAGAATTATATAAACAATCTTTCAGAGCACCTTAAATAACATTTCAGGAAGGTCCTCTCCATCTGTACCTATCTGAATGGCCTGTGCTACCTGCTCCGCTCCATCATTCATGAATCAGATGGCTCATTCATCACAAAACCCACTGATATTGCAAACTACTTTAATTCTTTTTTTCATTGGCCAGATTAGCAAACTTAGGCATGACATGCCAGCAACAAACACTGACACTACACATCCAGGTATAACTGACCAAATTATGGAAGACAAGCATTGTAATTTTGACTTCTGTCGAGTGAGTGTGGAACAAGTGAAACAATTATTGTGGTCTATCAACACTGATAAGCCAACTGGGTCTGACAACTGAGGAAAATTACTGAGGATAATAGCGAACGACATTGCCACTCCTATTTGTCATATCTTCAATTTAAGCCTACTAGAGAGAGAGTGTCCCCTCAGGCCTGGAGGGAAGCTAAAGTCATTCCTCTACCTAAGAATAGTAAAGCCCCCTTTACTGGCTCAAATATCCGACCAATCATTGTGTTACCAACCCTTAGTAAACTTCTGGAAAAAAATGGTGTTTGACCAGATACAATGCTATTTCACAATAAACAAATTGACAACAGACTTTCAGCAGGCTTATAGGGAAGGACATTCAACAAGCATAGAACTTAAACAAATGACTGATGATTGGCTGAGAGAAATTGATGATAAAATGATTGTGGGGGGTGTCTTGTTAGATCTCAGTGTGGCTTTTGACATTATCGATCATAGTCTGTTGCTGGAAAAACTTGTGTTATGGCTTTACACCCCCTGCTATAATGTGGATAAAGAGTTGCTTGTCTAACAGAAACACAGAGGGTGTTCTTTAATGGAAGCCTCTCCAACATAATCCAGGTAGAAGCAGGAATTCCCCAGGGCAGCTGTCTTGGTCCATTACTTTTTACTATCTTTACTCATGAATAAAGCCAGCGTGGCTCAACACTATACACGTCAGCTACAACAGTGAATGAAGTCACTGCAACACTTAGAGCTGCAGCTAGTTTCAGAATGGATGGCAAGGAATAACATAGTCCTAAATATTTCAAAAACGAAAAGCATTGTGTTTTGGACAAATCATTCACTAAATCATAAACCAACTGAATCTTTCAATAAATCATGTGGAAATTGAGCAAGTTGAGGTGTCCTGGTCAAAACATATTGATACAACAGTAGCTAAGATGGGGGAGAAGTCTGTCTATAATAAATTGCTGCTCTACCTTCTTAACAACACTATCAACGAGGCAGGTCCTACAGGCCATAGTTTCTATCTTCATAACAACACTATCAACAAGGCAGGTCCTACAGGCCCTAGTTTCTATCTTCTTAAAAACACTATCAACAAGGCAGGTCCAACAGGCCCTAGTTTCTATCTTCTTAACAACACTATCAACAAGGCAGGTCCGACAGGCCCTAGTTTCTAACTTCTTAACATCACTATCAACAAGACAGGTCCTACAGGCCCTAGTTTCTACATTCTTAACATCACTATCAACAAGTCAGGTCCTAGTTTCTACCTTCTTAACAGCACTATCAACAAGGCAGGTCCTACAGGCCCTAGTTTCTACCTTCTTAACAACACTATCAACAAGTCAGGTCCTAGTTTCTACCTTCTTAACAACACTATCAACAAGGCAGGTCCTAGTTTCTACCTTCTTAACAGCACTATCAACAAGGCAGGTCCTACAGGCCCTAGTTTCCACCTTCTTAACAACACTATCAACAAGGCAGGTCCTAGTTTCTACCTTCTTAACAACACTATCAACAAGGCAGGTCCTACAGGCCCTAGTTTTATCACGTGTGGTCAGGTACCACAAAGAGGAATTTAGGAAAAGTATAATTGTCTCAGAACAGGGCAGCACCACTGGCCATTGGATGTACACAGAGAGCTAATATTAATAATATGCATGTCAGTCTCTCCTGGCTCAAAGTGAAGGAGAGATTGACTTCATTACTACTTGTATTTGTGAGAGGTATTGAATGTTGAATGTACCAAGCTGTCTGTTTGAACTACTAACACACAGCTCAGACACCCATACATACGCCACAAGACATGCCACCAGGGGTCTTTTTACAGTCCCCAAGTCCAGAACAGACTATGGGAGGGGTACAGTACTACATACAGCCACATTAAGTAACTGATGCAGTGAAGTGTTATTTTCTATCTGTTTTTAAATATATATTATGGAACAGAGACACACAAGACATGAACTCCACACACACACACACACACACACACACACACACAGTAGCTGCTGCCTTGGCAGGAACTAATGGGGAACCATAATAAACCCCAGGAAGAGTAGCTGCTGCCTTGGCAGGAACTAACGGGTATCCGTAATAAACCCCAGGAAGAGTAGCTGCTGCCTTGGCAGGAACTAATGGGGATCCGTAATAAACCCCAGGAAGAGTAGCTGCTGCCTTGACAGGAACTAATGGGGATCTGTAATAAACCCCAGGAAGAGTAGTTGCTGCCTTGACAGGAACTAATGGGGATCCATAATAAACCCCAGGAAGAGTAGCTGCTGCCTTGACAGGAACTAATGGGGATCCATAATAAACCCCAGGAAGAGTAGCTGCTGCCTTGGCAGGAACTAATGGGGATCCATAATAAACCCCAGGAAGAGTAGCTGCTGCCTTGACTGGAACTAATGGGGATCCATAATAAACCCCAAGAAGAGTAGCTGCTGCCTTGGCAGGAACTAATGGGGATCTGTAATAAACCCCAGGAAGAGTAGCTGCTGCCTTGACAGGAACTAATGGGGATCCATAATAAACCCCAGGAAGAGTAGCTGCTGCCTTGGCAGGAACTAATGGGGATCCATAATAAACCCCAGGAAGAGTAGCTGCTGCCTTGACAGGAACTAACGGGGATCCATAATAAACCCCAGGAAGATTAGCTGCTGCCTTGGCAGGAACTAATGGGGATCCATAATAAACCCCAGGAAGACTAGCTGCTGCTTTGGCAGGAACTAACAGGGATCCATAATAAACCCCAGGAAGAGTAGCTGCTGCCTTGGCAGGAACTAATGAGGATCCATAATAAACCCCAGGAAGACTAGCTGCTGCTTTGGCAGGAACTAACAGGGATCCATAATAAACCCCAGGAAGACTAGCTGCTGCCTTGGCAGGAACTAATGAGGATCCATAATAAACCCCAGGAAGACTAGCTGCTGCTTTGGCAGGAACTAACAGGGATCCATAATAAACCCCAGGAAGACTAGCTGCTGCCTTGGCAGGAACTAATGAGGATCCATAATAAACCCCAGGAAGACTAGCTGCTGCCTTGGCAGGAACTAATGGGGATCCATAATAAACCCCAGGAAGAGTAGCTGCTGCCTTGACAGGAACTAATGGGGATCCATAATAAACCCCAGGAAGAGTAGCTGCTGCCTTGGCAGGAACTAATGGGGATCCATAATAAACCCCAGGAAGAGTAGCTGCTGCCTTGACAGGACGTAATGAGGATCCATAATAAACCCCAGGAAGAGTAGCTGCTGCCTTGACAGGAACTAATGGGGATCTGTAATAAACCCCAGGAAGAGTAGTTGCTGCCTTGGCAGGAACTAATGGGGATCCATAATAAACCCCAGGAAGAGTAGCTGCTGCCTTGGCAGGAACTAATGGGGATCCATAATAAACCCCAGGAAGAGTAGCTGCTGCCTTGGCAGGAACTAATGGGGATCCATAATAAACCCCAGGAAGAGTAGCTGCTGCCTTGGCAGGAACTAATGGGGATCCATAATAAACCCCAGGAAGAGTAGCTGCTACCTTGACAGGAACTAATGGGGATCCATAATAAATACAAATACAGCTAGGTAGCACACTCCCTCTCTGCCGGCTGGGCTACACATTTTCCACCAGAACTGGCTTTTCAGGAAGTTAATTTGGCCACTACCTCAGCACCTAGACCACAGAGAGCAGGGTAAAGGTCAAAACACAGGACCACAGTGAGCAGGGTAAAGGTCAAAACACAGGACCACAGAGAGTAGGGTAAAGGTCAAAACACAGGACCACAGAGAGTAGGGTAAAGGTCAAAACACAGGACCACAGAGAGCAGGGTAAAGGTTGTCGATGTGTTTTAGTGTTATTTCTAGGTGTATCGTGCCTAGCTGTGTTTTGATGGAAAGTCTGGTTGTGTGTTAGTGGAATGTTCCAGCAAAGGCTGAGTCATGGAGACAGGCCCTGCTTTCACAACAGACCCTCAGCAGCCAAACCAAACAATCATGGCATGACAAGAAACTGCTTACAGACATTTACATGCTTACTAGCCACACACTAAAGGACAATCATATCCACAGTCGTCTGTGGACGTGAGCAGCCTAACCAGTAGTTCTGTTCAGATGAAGGTTATGTAGTGAGTTACAGTGTGTATGACTAATTAAAGATTGGATTTGACCAGGTCACTCTACTTGGAGCCAGTAAGTGTTTGTCTTTAATGACAGAGGTAATCAACATATCAATGGAATGTCTCAGAGTCTGATCCACAGGATTTAAGACAACACAGAACAAATGTTGTTTCAGAAGGAACATGGAGCCCTGGACAGGAGAGTTAAACATGGAGTTAGTTAGGACAGGAGCGTTAAACATGGAGTTAGTTAGGACAGGAGAGTTAAACATGGAGTTAGTTAGGACAGGAGAGTTAAACATGGAGTTAGTTAGGACAGGAGAGTTAAACATAGAGTTAGTTAGGACAGGAGAGTTAAACATAGAGTTAAACATGGAGTGAGTTAGGACACGAGAGTTAAACATAGAGTTAGGACAGGATATTTAAACATGGAGTTAGTTAGGACAGGATATTTAAACATGGAGTTAGCACAGGATATTTAAACATGGAGTTAGTTTGGACAGGATATTTGGACAGGATATTTAAACATGGAGTTAGTTTGGACAGGAAAGAGGGCGCAGTACAAATCTTCAGCTTGTTGTTTTAACTAAACCTGTGAGCATGTAGTCATCATCACTGTCTACTGGGACCAACAATGAGTCAACACTATGTGGCTAGGCTAGGGGGACCAACAATGAGTCAACACTATGTGGCTAGGCTAGGGGGACCAACAATGAGTCAACACTATGTGGCTAGGCTAGGGGGACCAACAATGAGTCAACACTATGTGGCTAGTCTAGGGGGACCAACAATGAGTCAACACTATGTGGCTAGTCTAGGGGGACCAACAATGAGTCAAAACTATGTGGCTAGGCTAGGGGGACCAACAATGAGTCAACACTATGTGGCTAGTCTAGGGGGACCAACAATGAGTCAACACTATGTGGCTAGGCTTGGGGGACCAACAATGAGTCAACACTATGTGGCTAGGCTAGGGGGACCAACAATGAGTCAACACTATGTGGCTAGGCTAGGGGGACCAACAATGAGTCAAAACTATGTGGCTAGGCTAGGGGGACCAACAATGAGTCAACACTATGTGGCTAGTCTAGGGGGACCAACAATGAGTCAACACTATGTGGCTAGACTAGGGGGACCAACAATGAGTCAACACTATGTGGCTAGGCTTGGGGGACCAACAATGAGTCAACACTATGTGGCTAGGCTAGGGGGACCAACAATGAGTCAACACTATGTGGCTAGGCTAGGGGGACCAACAATGAGTCAACACTATGCAGCTAGGCTAGGGGGACTAGCCTAGCCACATAATAGCCTATACTGTAGGTAGGCCATCTAACACAGTAATCCATGGAGTCTATACTGTAGGTAGGCCATCTAATGCAGTAATCCAAGGAGTCTATACTGTAGGTAGGCATCTAACACAGTAATCCATGGAGTCTATACTGTAGGTAGGCCATCTAACACAGTAATCCATGGAGTCTATACTGTAGGTAGGCCATCTAACACAGTAATCCATGGAGTCTATACTGTAGGTAGGCCATCTAATGCAGTAATCCAAGGAGTCTATACTGTAGGTAGGCCACCTAATGCAGTAATCCAAGGAGTCTATACTGTAGGTAGGCCATCTAATACAGTAATCCGTGGAGTCTATACTGTAGGTAGGCCATCTAATACAGTAATCCATGGAGTCTATACTGTAGGTAGGCCATCTAATACAGTAATCCGTGGAGTCTATACTGTAGGTAGGCCATCTAATACAGTAATCCATGGAGTCTATACTGTAGGTAGGCCATCTAACACAGTAATCCATGGAGTCTATACTGTAGGTAGGCCATCTAATGCAGTAATCCATGGAGTCTATACTGTAAAAATTCCCTGATTTAGGTCAGTTAGGATCACCACTTTATTTTAAGAATGTGACATTTCAGAATATAGTAGAGAGAATGATTTATTTAATATTTTATTTATTTATTTACATACACTCAATTAGTATTTGGTAGCATTGCCTTTAGATTGTTTAACTTGGGTCAAACGTTTCGGGTAGCCTTCCACAAGCTTCCCACAATACATTTTGTGAATTTTGGCCCATTCCTCCTGACAGAGCTGGTGTAACTGAGTCAGGTTTGAAGGCCTCCTTGCTCGCACACACTTTTTCAGTTCTGCCCACAAATGTTCTATAGGATTGAGGTCAGGGCTTTGTGATGGCCACTCCAATACCCTGACTTTGTTGTCCTTAAGCCACAACTCTGGAAGTATGCTTGGGGTCATTGTCCATTTGGAAGACCCATTTGCGACCAAGCTTTAACTTCCTGACTGATGTCTTGAGATGTTGCATCAATATATTCACATAATTCTCTTTCCTCATGATGCCATCTATTTTGTGAAGTGCACCAGTGCCTCCTGCAGCAAAGCACCCCCACAACATGATGCTGCCACCCCCGTGCTTCACAGTTGGGATGGTGTCCTTCGGCCTGCAAGCCTCCCCCTTTTCCTCCAAACATAACAATGGTCATTATATCCAAACAGTTCTGTTTTTGTTTCATCAGCCCAGATGACATTTCTCCAAAAAGTATGATATTTGTCCCCATGTGCAGTTGCAACCCTAGTCTGGCTTTTTTATGGCGGTTTTGAAGCAGTAGCTTCTTCCTTGCTGAGCGGCCCTTCAGGTTATGTCGATATAGGACTCATTTAACTGTGGATATAGATACTTTTGTACCTGTTTCCTCCAGTATCTTCACAAGGTCCTTTGCTGTTGTTCTGGGATTGATTTGAACTTTTCACACAAAAGTACATTCATCTCTAGGAGACAGAACGCGTCTCCTTCCTGAACGGTATGACAGCTGCGTGGTCCCATGGTGTTTATACAAGGATGAACCAGACTTATGGAGGTCGACAATTTTTTTTCTGAGGTCTTGGCTGATTTCTTTTGATTTTCCCATGATGTCAAGCAAAGAGGCACTGCGTTTGAAGGTAGGCCTTGAAATACATCCACAGGTACACCTCCAATTGACTCAAATTATGTCAATTAACCTATCAGAAGCTTCTAAAGCCATGACATCATTTTCTGGAATTTTCCAAGCTGTTTAAAGGCACAGTCAACTTAGTGTTCTGACCCACTGGAATTGTGATACAGTGAATTATAAGTGAAGTAATCTGTCTGTAAACAATTGTTGGAAAAATTACTTGTGTCATGAACAAAGTAGACGTCCTGACCGACTTGCCAAAACGATAGTTTGTTCATAAGAAATTTGTGGAGTGGTTGAAAAAGGAGTTTTAATGACTCCAACCTAAGTGTATGTAAAGTTCAGACTTCAACTGTAGATATTCTAAACTAAGTGTTTTGCTCCATTTTAAATGTAGTACCAGGTCCATGTAGATTAAACAACCCTTCATAATGCCATAGAAGTAGTGATCAGCCAGTATAACAATGTGCAACTTTCATTGTCATTCCCAGAGAATACAGATACTGTGCCTATCAGCATTTTGTCTGGTGGTGATGGGGCTACCACGGTAACATGTCAGAGTGGTCATAACTTCCTGTGTGGTAGTAATGGAGTTACCACGGTAACATGTCAGAGTGGTCATAACTTCCTGTGTGGTGGTAATGGAGTTACCACGGTAACATGTCAGAGTAGACATAACTTCCTGTGTGGTGGTAATGGATTTACCACGGTAACATGTCAGAGTAGACATAACTTCCTGTGTGGTGGTAATGGAGTTACCACGGTAACATGTCAGTAGACATAACTCCATTACCACCACACAGGAAGTTACCACGGTAACATGTCAGAGTAGACATAACTTCCTGTGTGGTGCCCCGCACTGAAAAGAAAATATATGCTTGAAATGTGTTGCTTCCTCTTTTAAAATATAATTAGTTGAATCATGGATGACTCCATTTGTAATGAGTATCTGTTTATTATTTTTGGTAGCATTTCTATGTTGAAGATTCAAGAAACATTTTTCGCATTTTCCACAATTTTCCATCCAATTCGCTTTATTTTTGTAATACATTACACTCGTTCTCCATTTCTTTTAGTTTTTCCTCTAACCTATGTTGTGTCTCTATAGTACAGTTTCCGTTACCATCTACCTGCTCTGTTACTTCCTCTAACCTATGTTGTGTCTCTATAGTACAGTTTCCGTTACCATCTCCCTGCTCTGTTACTTCCTCTAACCTATGTTGTGTCTCTATAGTACAGTTTCCGTTACCATCTACCTGCTCTGTTACTTCCTCTAACCTATGTTGTGTCTCTATAGTACAGTTTCCGTTACCATCTACCTGCTCTGTTACTTCCTCTAACCTATGTTGTGTCTCTATAGTCCAGTTTCCGTTACCATCTACCTGCTCTGTTACTTCCTCTATTTCCTTTATTAGTCTCATCTCTTTTGACCTAAACTGCTTTTGTTTTAATGATGAATATTGTATTGAATGGCCTCTAAAAGTACATTTGAAAGATCTGCTGTACCCATGTTGTGCAAAAAAAAATATATATATATATGAATGATTTTGTCTTAAAATGTCCAATATCCCCAGTCACGTGTAAATTCTGTAAGAGTTATATGGAGGTCAAATGACTTTAGTCTGGTGACTGAGCTGGCCATACCCCATGCATATTAAGAAGTTAAACTAATAAAATGGACTGACATTTGTCAGAATTCAATAAATATTTATTAGGCTATAAAGCAGATTGTTTGAAAGAGGATAAAACACAGACCATGCTAAAAGTCATTAAAACAAGAATCTTTCCTGCAGAGCATATCAGATGTCTACATCTTCCAAGCCTTTCTTTCCCACTGTTTAAACAGACCACCTTTCAAGACCAAACTATTAAGATCAGGTGTGGCCAAGATACTGAACACAGTCAAATCGACAAGACAACCTACTGGCTGTTGAGGATGAAGGTAAATGTAAACATAAATGGTTAGAATAATGAAACCGTTTTGGGCCCAATTCACACACAAGAAACAAAAATCCCATTTAAATAAAGAAGTATAAAGTGAAGATGCCTCAACATGACTTCCTGTTGAAATAAAAGGTAAATAAGATAATTAAAGATAACAGATCAGGGTGTAGTGAGGTATGAATATAAGTGGACGTTGATGAAATATGGATTATGACACTAGCCAGTAGAATAAAGGATAAACAAAAACATTCCTAATTCTACTCTCTCATACTCAGCCTTCCCATCTAGACAGGTGGCAGCCATATTGGAGCTTGGGTGCTGAGATAAATAGTCTGCCACTATGTTGGAGGTGTCTGGCCTATGTCTAAGCTGGCCCAAGAGCCAAGTAACACCAGGTGATACAGTCGTTAGTATTATTCATCTGCAGGAGCCACTGCAGATTGCGATGGTCAGACATCAGGAAGCAGCGACCGAGAAGGTAGTACTGTTCCACAGTATACCAAAACTTCTATTTCAATACAAAAAAATATTCTAAAACGGTTTGGTACTAGAACCTCTTATGTTTGGTATATCTGTCAAATGTCGCTCACGTAATTGAGGGGATCAAGTCTGTGTCAGTGCAGCCCCTTTACAGCGCCAAGAGCCTGGTCCACCTACTCATTCACTGTTAGAGCCGCTAGCTCCCCACTCACGCAGTATAGAAGTTAACATGCTGCATTATTCAAGTGTGTTATGTAGAAATGTTGAAACGGTTCATTATTGTTCACAAAGCAATATCCCTACAGGCTACAACACTTTTACAATGCAAGAATATACTGGGACCTTCCAGCTTTAATTGTAGGCCTAGTTTCCTAGCTTCCAGCGGATTCACTATCCTAGTAGTTTGTAATAATATGCAGAATCCACGGCCACAAAGTCAGTCTTCCACGGCCACAAAGTCAGTCTTCCACAGCCACAAAGTCAGTCTTCCACAGCCACAAAGTCAGTCTTCCACAGCCACAAAGTCAGATTCCACAGCCACAAAGTCAGATTCCACAGCCACAAAGTCAGATTCCACAGCCACAAAGTCAGATTCCACAGCCACAAAGTCAGATTCCACAGCCACAAAGTCAGATTCCACAGCCACAAAGTCAGATTCCACAGCCACAAAGTCAGATTCCACAGCCACAAAGTCAGATTCCACAGCCACAAAGTCAGTCTTCCACAGCCACATTCTGCCTCACTAATGATGTCATTCATTTCTTTAAGCGACAGCACATACTTATAGAAAATAGATTTCTTCTTCTTCTATACAAAATGTAGTTAATTAGATTAGAACAATAAAAAATGTCCTCTTCTTAGCAGTTGAGTAACAGGCTTTGGTTTTTCCATTTATGTTTTGAGGTCAGACTTTAGCATGTATCAATTGTTAGCACGTAGGGCGCACCGATTGGTGCTGGCTTGTCCATCTCGTTAGTGGGAAGGTGTTTCATCTGTGCCATTATGACCAGCCATAGGGATACTATGGCCCAACTCCATAGAACTGGCCCTGCAACACCAACTTGTTGCCCTCCTCAACTACTCTGCATAACTTCTCAACAGTGAACTCACTCACTGTTCCGGTCTGCTGCTTATTTACCTTCTCAAATAGCTTAGCCAGGCTAGCATCATCTACCTTCTCAAATAGCTTAGCCAGGCGAGCATCATCTACCTTCTCAAATAGCTTAGCCAGGCGAGCATCATCTACCTTCTCAAACAGCTTAGCCAGGCGAGCATCATCTGCCTTCTGAAACAACAGCTCAGCTAAACTAGCATCATCTACCTTCTGAAACAGCTTAGCTAAACTAGCATTATCTACCTTCTGAAACCACTTAGCTAAACTAGCATCATCTACCTTCTGAAACCGCTTAGCTAAACTAGCATCATCTACCTTCTGAAGCTTCACAATTAAAGCCATCAACAACTTGCCATTTAGAATGGCAACACATAGCAACATAGCAACTCACTGGAGTGTGAACACTGGAGTGTGAACTAAACATAGGCAAGTAACACAAATGCAACATAGCTATGCGCGCCATACACAGTGAGCCGTAGCGCCGCACATTGCGTTTGGATTAGAAAAGGCCTTTTGGGCGTACAGATATGTAGACTTCAGAAACGCGCCACGTCTGCAGCAGATTTAGGGTCTGCTCCATTCCTGTGGGGATTCTCCCGACTTTGCCTTGGCTTCATGGTAGCTCCAAACATTCATACAGCTACTCTCTCATACTCAGCCCTCCCCATCTAGACAGAGATGGCAAGCACCCCATGAAGGCCTCCCGTCACAATCCACTCCCCCCGCCACAACAAGAAGAATTGTTTTGACAAATGTTGCTTCACCACACGCTCCAGTCGGAACTGTAATAATAAAAACATCTCCATAAAAATCTGTCAGTCTAGAGATATCGCTCAGTCCACCGCATCCGCCTATGTCACACTTCCGCATCTGCGGTGACAGAGCAGTGTTTGTCAGACAATCCGAAAAATCGGTCTTCTCACAAAATTGTCTTTAGCATCTAAACTGTATGAAGGTCCCACTGTGCCAGTGCGAAAAAGGGGTTAAATACATGTATATTAACAATCCGGATCTTTCTTTGGTCTCTCAGATACTTCAGAACAAAGCTTCCTTTAGATTACCTGTTGCACCATGTAGTGAATTGTATTCAATGCGTTTGATTCAGCTAATAGCAGGAAGGCCAAATAAAAATATTCATGAAATGTTGTATTTTATTAGAAGGGCTTAGACTCTTGTGGGTTAAATCAATGCTTATGTCTAATACTGCTCTCGAACCAGTCATAGCTGCTAATCTTTTGAATACAGTGTAGTAAAAAACAACAACATAACATTAGCTATCTAGCTACGGTTAGCATGATAGCTTAGCTACACTGACAGCTGTGCCCCATGTGTTGATGTTTATTGACTTCACGTAGAATTTCCCACACACAATTTGTGAATATTTAGCCTTTAGCATCATACTTCAGAGCTGGAACCTAAACGTGCATTTCATCTCTAGAATGATTAACAGAACTCCAGTAACAACATACATTTCAAACATTTACTAAAAAAGTAATTGGCAGGAAAATACTAAATAGGTCATCTAATGCGAGCAGCTCCACATGTGACAGACGGAAATCTGTTTGGAATCTAAAAGATGCAACAATTAGGATGTATGATAGGACTAGGATTGTGCCTTTGGCTTCAGGACAGTCAAAGAAAGTTGATTTGAAAACCAATAGAACTGAAGACAAACGCTGGTTTCAATGGCATAGGAAGTCTATAAAAGAATTGCATCCCCGAGCCCGTACGGGAGTTGTTGCGATGAGACAAGATAGTAACTACTAACAATTGGATACCACGAAATTGGGGAGAAAAGCAGGTAATATTTTAAAAATACACAATCCACAAAACTATGCTAATTAACTTATAGACCTATAACCTATTTTCTTTCTAACTTTTGCGGATTCGTGTCCGCAAAAACTTGAAATAACAATAGATGGTGAAGTCAAAGATCAGGCTAGTGGTTTCCATCTGTTGACAAACCCCCCCCCCCCCCCCCTTGGATGGACAGTGTGTGAGCCCCCCCCCCCCCCTTGGATGGACAGTGTGTGAGCCCCCCCCCCCCCCCAGTGTGGACAGTGTGTGAGCCCCCCCCCCCCCCCACTTGGATGGACAGTGTGTGAGCCCCCCCCCCCCCCCTACACACTTGGATGGACAGTGTGTGAGCCCCCCCCCCCCCCCCTTGGATGGACAGTGTGTGAGCCCCCCCCCCCCCCTTGGATGGACAGTGTGTGAGGCCCCCCCCCTCCACACTTGGATGGACAGTGTGTGAGCCCCCCCCCCCAGTTTGTGAGCCCCCCCCCCCCTTGGATGGACAGTGTGTGAGCCCCCCCCCCTTGGATGGACAGTGTGTGAGCCCCCCCCCCCCTTGGATGGACAGTGTGTGAGCCCCCCCCCCCAGTGTGGACAGTGTGTGAGCCCCCCCCCCCCCCCCCTTGGATGGACAGTGTGTGAGCCCCCCCCCCCCCCCCCCCCTTGGATGGACAGTGTGTGAGCCCCCCCCTCACCACAGTGTGTGAGCGCCCCCCCGCCCCCCACCACAGTGTGTGTGTGAGCACCCCCCCCCCCAGTGTGGACAGTGTGTGATGCGTGTTTTGTCCTATATTTATTTTGTATAAATGATTTATTTTTAATCCCAGCCCCCGTCCCCGCAGGAGGTCTTTTGCCTTTTGGTCGATCGTCATTGTAAATAAGAATTTGTTCTTAACTGACTTGCCTGGTAAAATAAATAAAATACAATTTAAGGGGAAACATTTAAATGTCTTGGAATGGCATAGTTTAAATCCAGACCTCAACCCAATTGAGAATCTGTGGTACGACTTAAAGATTGCTGTAACACCAGAGGAACCCATCCAACTTGAAGGAGCTGGAGCAGTTTCTCCTTGAAGAATGGGCAAAAATCCCAGTGGCTAGATGTGCCAAGCTTATAGAGACATACCCCAAGAGACTTGCAGCTGTAATTGCTGCAAAAGGTGGCTCTACAAAGTATTGAATAGTTATGCACACTCAAGTTCTGTTTTGTCTTACTTCTTTGAATCTTCAAAGTGGCAGGCATGTTGTGTAAATCAAATGATACAAACCCCCCAAAAATCCATTTTAATTCCATGTTGTAAGGCAACAAAATAGGAGAAATGCCAAGGGGGGTGAACACTTTCGCAAGCCACGATGTAGGACCACTGGACTGGCGTCAAAGTGAACTCATCTCACTGAACTCTGCCTCATCCTTGATCCAGAAATAGCACTGTTACTATCTGGACCTATTATGTTAGAGGACTTAGTGGAGTTTTCTATGTATGCAATCTGAAAACAGTAAGACAGTTGGGGAAGATCTATCCATTCAGGTCATGTGCTTGCTTGCATTCATGGGATACGATTGTTTACTAGATAACTAAATGAAAAAACATGTCTGTGACTAAAACCAGTTTGGCAAGCATTTCTCTGCGTGAACATTTTCACTCATCTGAGCCACTTGTAGTTGAAATAGCTACAGTGAACACAAAATATCAACGCAACATGCTACAATTCCAATACGTTCAGAAGGAAATCAAGCTATTTAAATTCATTAGGTCTTAATCTAAAGATTTCACATGACTGGGAACACAGATGCCTTAAAACTAAAAAAAAGAGAAAACCAGTCAGTATGTCATCATTTGCATCATGCAGCATGACACATCTTGTGGAGTAAATCAGGCTGTTGATGGATGGCCTGTGGAATGTTGTCGCACTGCTTTTCAATGGCTGTGAGAAGTTGCTGGATATTGGCGTGAACTGGAACACGCTGTCATACACACCAATCCAGAACATCCCAAACATGCTCAATGGGTGACAAGGCAGGTGGACATGGCAGGTGTTACAGTGGTCAGTACAGTGAGGAGTCAGGACAAGGCAGGCGTTACAGTGGTCAGTACAGTGAGGAGTCAGGACAAGGCAGGCGTTACAGTGGTCAGTACAGTGAGGAGTCAGGACAAGGCAGGTGTTACAGTGGTCAGTACAGTGAGGAGTCAGGACAAGGCAGGTGTTACAGTGGTCAGTACAGTGAGGAGTCAGGACAAGGCAGGTGTTACAGTGGTCAGTACAGTGAGGAGTCAGGACAAGGCAGGTGTTACAGTGGTCAGTACAGTGAGGAGTCAGGACAAGGCAGGTGTTACAGTGGTCAGTACAGTGAGGAGTCAGGACAAGGCAGGTGTTACAGTGGTCAGTACAGTGAGGAGTCAGGACAAGGCAGGTGTTACAGTGGTCAGTACAGTGAGGAGTCAGGACAAGGCAGGTGTTACAGTGGTCAGTACAGTGAGGAGTCAGGACAAGGCAGGTGTTACAGTGGTCAGTACAGTGAGGAGTCAGGACAAGGCAGGTGTTACAGTGGTCAGTACAGTGAGGAGTCAGGACAAGGCAGGTGTTACAGTGGTCAGTACAGTGAGGAGTCAGGACAAGGCAGGTGGACATGGCAGGTGTTACAGTGGTCAGTACAGTGAGGAGTTAGGACAAGGCAGGTGTTATAGTGGTCAGTACAGTGAGGAGTCAGGACAAGGCAGGTGTTACAGTGGTCAGTACAGTGAGGAGTCAGGACAAGGCAGGTGGACATGGCAGGTGTTACAGTGGTCAGTACAGTGAGGAGTCAGGACAAGGCAGGTGGACATGGCAGGTGTTACAGGGTAACAGACAGACCCATTCTGCTGTATGCTCGCTCACACACACACTTGTGAAACCACCCTCCATTCACTGTTAGCACAGTGGGCAGAGCTCCAGTTGTCCTCTGTTCAGTGTAGGAGATGAATCATTCAAAGTGTAAGTAAAGCCTGACTACTACTACTATTCAGGTAGAAGGCTACATCACGTCTGGAATTAATAGACACTACAGGTAGTGCTACCACCACTACTCTCCAATGGATTTACACCCCCGAGTTTCCATGCTATAACAGCAGTCCCAGACTATGACGTGCCCAGACAGACAAGCTGTAGTAACACTCAGCCCTCCTCCATGACATGGGGCATTGTCGTGTCAGGGGAATCTGGGTCAATGGGTGGGAAACACTGCATGTCCGAGACTGCCCCTCCTCTAGCTCCGCATTAAGAGGGGGGGTGGGTCATTTTAAAGGTTTGGCTTAGCAACCCACTGTCACTGAAGTACAGGCTTCATCATGTATACTACTGAACACTAAAGCATCAGGGAACAGCACCCTGTGTACGGCCCTTACACTAACTACAACAGACATGATGTACGCTCACTGCGCGCACACACCCCAATTAGCGCTAGTCAGACGGAGGCAGTCAGGCTAGCTGCAGCTCTGACGCAGCGTATTACAGTGACATGCTAACGCAAACACACACACCACTGAGAACAAGTTACTACAGAGACCAGCAAACACCACTGAGATCATGTTACTCGAGAGACCAACACACACCACTGAGATCATGATACTCGAGAGACCAACACACACCACTGAGATAATGTTACTAGAGAGACCAACACACACACACCCACATCACTGAAATCATGTTACTAGAGACCAACCCCCACCACTGAGATCATGGGGACCACTGGGGCAGCAGGGTAGCCTAGTGGTTAGAGATTTGGCCTAGTAACCGGAAGGTTGCAAGTACAAACCCCGAGCTGACAAGGTACAAATCTGTCGTTCTGCCCCTGAACAGGCAGTTAACCCACTGTTCCTAGGCCGTCATTGAAAATAAGAATTTGTTCTTAACTGACTTGCCTAGTTAAATAAAAGGTAAAATAAAATATAGGGAACAGGGTGCCATTTGGGGCACACAGGAAGACTAATGCTGGGGCTGAATGGAGACGCTATAGGCTGACTGATGCTGGGGCTGAATGGAGACGCTGTAGGCTGACTAATGCTGGGGCTGAATGGAGACACTATAGGCTGACTGATGCTGGGGCTGAATGGAGACGCTATAGGCTGACTAATGCTGGGGTTGAATGGAGACGCTATAGGCTGACTGATGAAGACCATGCACACAGGAAGACTAATGCTGGGGCTTAATGGAGACGCTATAGGCTGACTAATGCTGGGGCTGAATGGAGACGCTATAGGGTGACTGATGAAGACCATGCACACAGGAAGACTAATGCTGGGGCTGAATGGAGACGCTATAGGCTGACTGATGCTGGGGCTGAATGGAGACGCTATAGGCTGACTAATGCTGGGGCTGAATGGAGACACTATAGGCTGACTAATGCTGGGGCTGAATGGAGACGCTATAGGCTGACTAATGCTGGGGCTGAATGGAGACGCTATAGGCTGACTGATGAAGACCATGCACACAGGAAGACTAATGCTGGGGCTGAATGGAGACGCTATAGGCTGACTGATGAAGACCTTGCACACAGGAAGACTAATGCTGGGGCTGAATGGAGACACTATAGGCTGACTGATGAAGACCATGCACACAGGAAGACTAATGCTGGGGCTGAATGGAGACGCTATAGGCTGACTGATGAAGACCTTGCACACAGGAAGACTAATGCTGGGGCTGAATGGAGACACTATAGGCTGACTGATGAAGACCATGCACACAGGAAGACTAATGCTGGGGCTGAATGGAGACGCTATAGGCTGACTGATGAAGACCTTGCACACAGGAAGACTAATGCTGGGGCTGAATGGAGACGCTATAGGCTGACTAATGCTGGGGCTGAATGGAGACGCTATAGGCTGACTAATGCTGGGGCTGAATGGAGACGCTATAGGCTGACTGATGAAGACCATGCACACAGGAAGACTAATGCTGGGGCTGAATGGAGACGCTATAGGCTGACTGATGAAGACCTTGCACACAGGAAGACTAATGCTGGGGCTGAATGGAGACACTATAGGCTGACTGATGAAGACCATGCACACAGGAAGACTAATGCTGGGGCTGAATGGAGACGCTATAGGCTGACTGATGAAGACCTTGCACACAGGAAGACTAATGCTGGGGCTGAATGGAGACGCTATAGGCTGACTGATGAAGACCTTGCACACAGGAAGACTAATGCTGGGGCTGAATGGAGACGCTATAGGCTGACTGATAAAGACCTTGCACACAGGAAGACTAATGCTGGGGCTGAATGGAGACACTATAGGCTGACTGATGAAGACCATGCACACAGGAAGACTAATGCTGGGGCTGAATGGAGACGCTATAGGCTGACTGATGAAGACCTTGCACACAGGAAGACTAATGCTGGGGCTGAATGGAGACACTATAGGCTGACTGATGAAGACCTTGCACACAGGAAGACTAATGCTGGGGCTGAATGAAGACGCTATAGGCTGACTGATGAAGACCTTGCACACAGGAAGACTAATGCTGGGGCTGAATGGAGACACTATAGGCTTGCAGTGTTCTGCCCACAGAGCAGACTCTTCAATATCTATTACAGAAAGAGCTCCTCTGATCAATCCAGTCGATTATTTAGAAACAAAACATGGAAATTCAAAGTGGATAGATCCCAACTCTAATGTACGATGCCACACAGTCGACTCCAGCATCATTCCCTATGACCAGGCTCTATGACCAGAGACTAAGACCAGGCTCTATGACCAGAGACTAAGACCAGGCTCTATGACCAGAGACTAGAGGGAGGTATTCAGTCCTACCAGGCTCTATGACCAGAGACTATGAACAGAATACGGCAGCCCCCTCACCACCTGGTCCGGCCCGTCAGGAAGTCCAGGATCCAGTTGTAGAGGGAGGTATTCAGTCCCAGAGTCCTTAGCTTAGTGATGAGTTTGGAGGGCACTATAAAAAAGTGCCACAGTACACAATACCCATAAAACCTAGCGGTCAAATGGAGAAATGGTTCCATTCACTTTTCACATTGGGGATTTTAGAAACACTTATAATAAGGACTGGGACAGGACGTGCTACCTGTTCCAGAAATGCTGTTTTCAACTCTCTAGAGACAGCAGGAGTGCTAGAGATACTCTTAATGATCGGCTATGAAAAGCCAACTGACATTTACTCCGGAGGTGCTGATTTGCTGCACCCTCGACAACTGTGATTATTATTATTTGACCATGCTGGTCATTTATGAACATTTGAACATCTTGGCCATGTTCTGTTATAATCTCCACCTGACACAGCCAGAAGAGGACTGGCCACCCCACATAGTCTGGTTCCTCTCTAGATTTTGGCCTTTCTAGGGAGTTTTTCCTAGCCACTGTGCTTCTACACCTGCATTGCTTGCTGTTTGGGGTTTTAGGCTGGGTTTCTGTACAGCACTTTGAGATATCAGCTGATGTACGAAGGGCTATATTGATACATTTGATTTGATTTTGATTTGACTGTGTTTCGTGTAGGCTAACCCTGGAAATCACTCAGACATGGTGACTGAGTCGGCTCTCTTTTCTGCTTCAAATTAGCATCAAAGTAGACATCATGCAAACTTTGCTATGAAACTTGAAATTGAGCTCAGGTGCATCCTGTTTCCATATATCTATATATCTATATACAGTGGGGCAAAAAAGTAGTTAGTCAGCCACCAATTGTGCAAGTTCTCCCACTTAAAAAGATGAGAGAGGCCTGTAATTTTCATCATAGGTACACTTCAACTATGACAGACAAAATGAGAAGAAAAAAAAAATCCAGAAAATCACATTGTAGGATTTTTTATGAATTTATTTGCAAATTATGGTGGAAAATAAGTATTTGGCCCATTGAATACTTTCCGAAAGCACTGTATTTACCTGTATCCCCCCCCCCATCTGCTAATGTAGATACCATAAAGATGTACAAAATGCCATGATGATCTGGATGAGATCAAGGCAAAGAATCTCTGGATTAACTCTCAATGTTAGTTAAATGTAGTAATGAATAAATCTGCTAAATGTATTTCAAAATGGGCAATTCTGTGGTCTTTAAACACTGACAATACCTGGTAACAAAGGTGTCAGCTAGAGAAGATGAGCTTACAAGGAATTGTAGTTTTGCATGATGTGTACTTTGATGCTAATTCGAAGCAGTAAAGAGAGACGAATCAGTCACCGTGTCCGAGAGAGATTTCCATGGTTCTCAAAACGCCTACACGAAACACAGTCCTTATTTTAGTGTTTCTAAAATCCCCAATGTGAAAGATGGAACCATTTCTCAGTTTGACCGCTAGGTTTTATGGGTATTATGACACCTCCACTGTGGGACTCTATAGTGTTGAACGCTGAGCTGTAGTCAATGAACAGCATTCTCACATAGGTGTTCCTTTAGTCCAGGTGGGAAAGGGCAGTGTGGAGTTCAATAGAGACTGTGTCATCTGTGGTTCTGTTGGTGCGGTATGTGAATTGGAGTGGGTCCAGGGTGTCTGGGATGATGGTGTTGATGTGAGCCATGACCAGCCTTTCAAAGCATGTTATGGCTACAGGTGTGAGTGTTATGGGGCGGTAGTCATTTAGACACCTTGGAGTTCTTGGGCACAGGGTCTGGTTGAAAGTGGTCGACACTTCATTTTTACCACATTATGCTGTGAAAATGGATTGAGATTTGTGATCACTTCCCTACACGCATTACCCCATAATGTCAAAGTCAAATCAGGTTTCATTAATAAAACATTAAGCTGAAATGTCTTGAGTCAACTATTCAACACCTTCATGGCCTAAATACACTGAACAAAAATATGGTACAAATTTTAAAAACACACATGTAAAGTTGGTTCCATGTTTCATGAGCTGAAAAAAAAGATCCCAGAAATGTTCCATATGCACAACAAGCTTATTTCTCTCATATGTTGTGTACAAACTGGTTTACACCCGTTAGTGAGCATTTCTCCTTTGCCAAGACAGGTGTGACACATCAAGAAGCTGATTTAACATCATGATCATTACACAGATTTACCTGGGGACAATAAAAAGCCACTAAAATGTGCAGTTGTGACAGAATTCACAGCCACAGATGCAAATTGGCATCCTGTCAGCAGGAACACCCACCAGAGCTGGTGCCGGAGAAATTAATGTTCATTATTCTACCATAATCTGCCTCCAACGTTATTTTAGAGAATTTGGCAGTACATCCAACCAGCCTCACAACTGCAGACCACGGATCTCTATGCCTCCACATCCAGTGAGATCGTCTAATAAAACTCTGGGTTTGCACAAGTAAAGAATTTCTGTACAAACTGTCAGAAACCCTCTCAGGGAAGCTCATCTGTGTGCTCGTCGTCCTCACCAGAGTCTTGACCTGACTGCAGTTTGGAGTCGTATCTGACTTCAGTGGGCAAATGTTCACCTTCGATGGCCACTGGTGATGTGCTCTTCAAGGATGAATTCCAGTTTCAACTGTACCGGGTAGATGGCGTGCATGGTGTTGTGTGGGCGAGCAGTTTGCTGATGTCAACGTTGTGAGCAGAGTGCCCATGGTGGCAGTGGGATATGGTATGGACAGGTATAAGCTACGGATAACCAACACAACTGCATTTTATCAATGGCAATTTGAATGCACAGAGATATCGTGACGAGGCCCATTGTCATGCCATTCATCCGCTGCCATCACCTCATGTTTCAGTACCTTGTCGCAAGGATCTGTACACAATTCCTGGAAGCTGAAAATGTCCCAGTTCTTCCATGGCCTGCATACTCAGACATGTATCCCATTGAGCATGTGTGGGATGCTCTGGATCGAGGTGTACAACAGCGTGTTCCAGTTCCTGCCTAAATCCACCAATTTCTCACAGCCATTGAAGAGGAGTGGGACAACATTCCACAGGCCACAATCAACAGCCTGATCAACTCTATGTGAAGGAGATGTGTCACGCTGCATGAGGCAAATGGTGGTGACACCAGATACTGACTGGTTTTCTGATCCACACCAGATACTGACTGGTTTTCTGATCCACACCAGATACTGACTGGTTTTCTGATCCACACCAGATACTGACTGGTTTTCTGATCCACACCAGATACTGACTGGTTTTCTGATCCACACCAGATACTGACTGGTTTTCTGATCCACACCAGATACTGACTGGTTTTCTGATCCACACCAGATACTGACTGGTTTTCTGATCCACACCAGATACTGACTGGTTTTCTGATCCACACCAGATACTGACTGGTTTTCTGATCCACACCAGATACTGACTGGTTTTCTGATCCACACCAGATACTGACTGGTTTTCTGATCCACACCAGATACTGACTGGTTTTCTGATCCACACCAGATACTGACTGGTTTTCTGATCCACACCAGATACTGACTGGTTTTCTGATCCACACCAGATACTGACTGGTTTTCTGATCCACACCAGATACTGACTGGTTTTCTGATCCACACCAGATACTGACTGGTTTTCTGATCCACACCAGATACTGACTGGTTTTCTGATCCACACCAGATACTGACTGGTTTTCTGATCCACACCAGATACTGACTGGTTTTCTGATCCACACCAGATACTGACTGGTTTTCTGATCCACACCAGATACTGACTGGTTCTCTGATCCACACCAGATACTGACTGGTTTTCTGATCCACACCAGATACTGACTGGTTTTCTGATCCACACCAGATACTGACTGGTTTTCTGATCCACACCAGATACTGACTGGTTTTCTGATCCACACCAGATACTGACTGGTTTTCTGATCCACACCAGATACTGACTGGTTTTCTGATCCACACCAGATACTGACTGGTTTTCTGATCCACACCAGATACTGACTGGTTTTCTGATCCACACCAGATACTGACTGGTTTTCTGATCCACACCAGATACTGACTGGTTTTCTGATCCACACCAGATACTGACTGGTTTTCTGATCCACACCAGATACTGACTGGTTTTCTGATCCACACCAGATACTGACTGGTTTTCTGATCCACACCAGATACTGACTGGTTTTCTGATCCACACCAGATACTGACTGGTTCTCTGATCCACACCAGATACTGACTGGTTTTCTGATCCACACCAGATACTGACTGGTTTTCTGATCCACACCAGATACTGACTGGTTTTCTGATCCACACCAGATACTGACTGGTTTTCTGATCCACACCCCTACTTTTATTTATTTTAAAGGCATCTGTGACCAACAGAGTCATATCTGTATTCCCAGTCATGTGAAATCTGTAGAATAGTGCCAAATATATTTATTTAAATTCACTGATTTCCTTATATGAACTGTAACTCAGTAAAATCATAGCATTTGTTGATCATGATGTGAATGACCTCATCTCTGTATACAGATATCTGTAAGGTCGAGCAGTGCATTTCAACCAAAGACCAGAGAGGTTTTCCAATGCCTCGAAGGCACTTATGGGGGGGAAAAAACACTGAATATCCCTTTGAGCAACATGGTGAAGTTATTAATTACACGTTGGATGGTGTATCAAAACCCCCAGTCACTACAAAGATACAGGTGTATCCGGCAAATACAACTCATTTGCCAGAGGGGAAGGAAACCACTCAGGGATTTCACCATGAGGCCAATGTTGACTTTACATCAGTTTAATGGCTGTGATAGGAAAAAACTGAGGTTGGATCAACAGCATTGTAGTTACTCCACAATACTACCTAAATGACAGAGTGGTAAGAAGGAAACCTGTACATAATAAAACCTATTCCAAAACATGCATCCTGTTCACAATAAGGCTTTAAAGTAAAACTACAAAAATTATTGTGAGAAATTAACTTGAATGTCCTGAATAAAAAGTGTTATGGGCCAAATCCAACAGAACACATCACTGAGTATTTTCAAGCATGGTGGTGGCTGCATCATGTTATGGGTATGCTTGTCATCAGCAAGGACTACGGAGTTAAGAATAAAAAGAAACAGAATAAAGATAAGCACAGGAAAAAAAAATCCTAAAGGAGAACCTGGTTCAGTCTGCTTTCCAACAGACACTGGGAGAATTTCAGCAGGATAGCCTAAAACACAAGGCCAAATCTATACTGGAGTTGCTTACCAAGATGACATTGAATGTTCCCAAGAGGCCCAGTTACAGTTGACTTAAAAATCGTCATTGAAAATCTATGGCAAGACTTGAAAATTGCTGTCTAGCAATGATTAACAAACAACTTGAAAGCATAATGTGCAAATATTGTACAATCCAGGTGTGCAAAACTCTTAGCCAGTAAGACTCACAGCTGCCGAAGGTAATTATAGATATTGACTCAGGGGAATACTTCTCTAATCAAGAGTGTTTTTTCTCTCACAATGTTAGAATATGTCTCCCACTTTGACATCAGTATTTTGTGTAGATCGTTGACACAAAAGTAAAGGGGTGTGAATACTTTCTGAAGGCATTGTAGCTGTCAGACTGTCAGGGAAAGTTGAAAATGTCAGCGCTCCGGGTATGCGTCCTGGTAATCAGTCTAGCCTTGGGAATGTTTGTAATCGGAGATAGTTTGCAAGCCCTGCAACATCCGACGAGTGTCAAAGCCGGCTTAGTAGGATTGGATGTTAGTCCAGAATTTTTGTTTTGACTGTTTGATGGCTCGTAAGAGTGCGTAGCGAGATTTATTGTAAGCGTCCGGATTGGTGTCTTGTTCCTTGAAAGTGGCAGCTCTAGCCTCTAGGTGGTCTAGAGTTCTCACCTCTAGTTGCCTCTAGCTCAGGATGGTGCCTGTAGTCCATGGCATCTGGTTGGGATATGTACATACGGTCACCGTGGGGGCGACGTCGTCGATGCACTTGTTATTAGATGAACCCCGGAACATATTGCAGTCTGTGCTAGCAAAACAGTCCTGTAGCTTAGCATTCTCTTCATCAGACCAGTTCCATACTGAGCGTGTCACAGGTACTTCCTGTTTGAGTTTTTGCTTGTAAGCGGGAATCAGGAGGATAGAGTTATGGTCCGATCTGCCAGATGAAGGGCGAGTGAGAGCTTTTCATTCCCTGTGTGTGGAGTAAAGGTGGTCTAGAGTTCTCTCACCTCTAGTTGCACAAGTGACATGCTGGTAGAAATGAGGTAAGATGGATTTCAGTTTTCCTGCATTAAAATAACCAGCCACTAGGAGCGCCACCTCAATGTGCATTTTGGCCTTTCTAGGGAGTTTTTCCTAGCCACCGTGCTTCTCCACCTGCATTGCTTGCTGTTTGGGGTTTTAGGCTGGGTTTCTGTACAGCACTTTGAGATATCAGCTGATGTACGAAGGGCTATATAAATAAATTTGATTTGATTTGATTTGATTTTCTTGTTTGCTTATGGCCCTACACAGCTGATTGAGAGTGGTCTTAGTGCCAGCATTGGTTTGTGGTGGTGAATAGACAGCAACAACTAAAAAATATAGATGAAGTCTCTTGGTAAATAGTGTGGTATTCTAACTCAGCACCAGCTGTTATTAACAAAGAGACACACACCCCGAAGCTGCAGTTCAGTCTTGATGAGGCATAGAAAAACCAGCTAGAAGTATATTATCTATGCCCTTGTCCACCCACGACACCGAGAAACATTGGATATGACTTCCGGTCCCGTTGATAGGATTGTCTCGAACGGATTTCATCCAGTTTGCCAATAGAACGTGGTCTCGTCTAGGAGCCCGCTCGTCTTCCTCTTACGCCGTCTCTTCCTCTTTCGAGTCCCGGGAATTAGGGACTGGCCCGGAATGAGCAGTACATCAAATCAAATTTGTCACATGCACCGAATACAACAGGTGTAGAACTTACAGTGAAATGCTTACTTACAAGCCCTTAACTCTATTTAAAGTGACTATACTTAGATAATAAACAGCAAGGAGCAGCAGCAGCTGGTGACCTCAATGCCATTGGATGAATCCCAGAACATATTCCAGTCTATGCTAGCAAAACAGTCCTGTAGCTTAGGGCGGCAGCGTAGCCTAGTGGTTAGAGCGTTGGACTAGTAACCGGAATGTTGCAAGTTCAAACCCCCGAGCTGACAAGGTACAAATCTGTCAGGCAGTTAACCCACTGTTCCCAGGCCGTCATTGAAAATAAGAATTTGTTCTTAACTGACTTGCCTAGTAAAATAAAGGTAAAAAATACAAATAAAATCCGCGTCATCTGACAACAACAGCGGTCGACTCATTGAAGTAGAAATCTTCATCCAAATGGAGTTCAGAGATATCTGTTCGGATGTCCAGAAGCTGTTTTCAGGTCATAGGAAATGTACAAAACAAGAGCCCATTAGACTGCAGCTGATGGGGACTGACATCTGAGGGTCTATTCAGGAGCCTCCAATTCTGGGGACCACCTCGTGCCCCCTCATATCCACCCTACCCAGGGATTCAAAAGTGGGCTGTGTGTCTGTTTAACCCAAGCAGCACGCCACCACCGCGGGGCTATTAAACGCTTCAACACCACTAAAGGGGCCGTACAAAAGATCTGGCCCCGCCTACACAACCGTTCTTATCAGGCATAGGCTGTGTTCCAATAATCTCTTTCCTGAAGTGGGCACTTGTTCACTACATCCCACAAATGTAGTGGGAATCTAAATCTAAAAGCACTGGATTGGTTGAGGCAAATGGGAGTTTCCTCCATATTTCTGATTTATAACTGTCATTTCCTTTCAAGATTAGTGAAGTGAACAAGTGCACACTTTAGGAAAGAGCAATTATTGAGTTGCAGACCCAGAGCAGGAGGATGTGAACTCCCTAGACTCAGAATCAACCAAGTACCTTGAAACCCTCTGATCAGTCAGTAGCCAAGGCCTTAGCCAGTCAGTCCGTGTTTTAGCAGCCTTGCGGATATCTGGAGGATCAGACAGCAGAGATACACTTCATGACCAAAAGTATGTGGACACCTGCTTGTCGAACATCTCATTCCAAAATCATGGGCATTAATATGGAGTTGGTCCCCCTTTTGCTGCTATAACAGCCTCCACTCTTCTGGGAAGGCTTTCCACTAGATGTTGGAACATTTCTGCGGTGTCCTGCTTCCAATCAGCCACAAGAGCATTAGTGAGGTTGGACACTGATGTTGGGCGGTTATGGCTAGCTCGCAATCGGCATTCCAATTCATCCCAAAGGTGTTCGATAGGGTTGAGGTCAGGGTTCTATGCAGGCCAGTCAAGTTCTTCCACACCGATCTCGACAAACCATTTCTGTATGAACCTCCCTTTGTGGACATTGTCATGCAGAAACAGGAAAGGGCCTTCCCCAAACTGTTGCCAAAAAGTTGGAAAATCATCTAGAATGTAATTGTATGCTGTAGCTTTAAGATTGCCCTTCACTGGAACTAAGGGGCCTACTGTAGCTCAAACCATTATTCCTCCTCCACCAAACTTTACAGTTGCCAATATGCATTGGGGCAAGTTCTCCTTGCATCCGCCAAACCCAGATTCGTCCGTCGGACTGCCAGATGGTGAAGCGTGATTCATCACTCCAAAAGAACGCGTTTCCACTGCTCCAGAGTCCAATGGCGGTGAGCTTTACCACTCCAGCCGACGCTTGCCATTGCACATGGTGATCTTAGGCTTGCAGCTGCTCTGCCATGGGAACCCATTTTATGAAGCTCCCGACGAACAGTTATTGTGCTGTTGCATCCAGAGGCAGTTTGGAACTCGGTAGTGAGTGTTGCAACTGAGGACAGACCATTTTTAGGCGCTACAGCACTCTGCAGTCCCGTCCTGTGAGTTTGTGTGGCCTACCACTGAGCAGTTGTTGCTCACCTATACTTCTTAGGTTGTTAAAATAATAATCATCTACTTTGCATGTTGGTTTTGTCAACACAAGTTGTAAATCATTTGGCACCAAACTTCAGCTCCGATCTGTTACAGAATGTCTCTGTTAAAGACTGTATCTGAGATGAAACCATCAGCCACTAGAAGTACACTATATATACACGCACAAACACACACACACAACAAAAAAAAAAGTATGTGAACACCCCTTCAAGTTAGTGGATTCGGCTATTTCAGCCGCACCAGTTGCTGACAGGTGTATAAAACCGGGCATACAGCCACGTAATCTCCATAGACAAACATTGGCAGTAGAATGAGCTCTTCAGTAAAGCCAGTGACTTCCAACGTGGCAACGTCATAGGATGCCACCTTTCCAACCCTGTAAGAGCTGAAATAAATTCACTGTTTAAAAAAAAAGTTATTTGGCCAAAAACAGGGGGAGATATCAGGAGTAGAGAGAGGGGGGTAGATCAAAAGCCTCTCAGCGTGTAAGGAATTGCCAAGGCAGGTCAAACTGCTAGAACATAGCAGATAACCAGACCTCAGGGAAGGACTCCTGGAGATCATCAGAAGATGCTAAGTTTGCTAATCAATGACGGCAGTGGGTCTAATCATAGAATTACATATACCCCTATTAATGTAGTATGATCTCAGTGGGTCTAATCATAGAATTACATATATACCCCTATTAATGTAGTATGATCTCACTGGGTCTAATCACAGAATTACATATAGAACCCCTATTAATGTAGTATGATCTCAGTGGGTCTAATCACAGAATTACATATATGCCCCTATTAATGTAGTATGATCTCAGTGGGTCTAATCACAGAATTACATATAGAACCCCTATTAATGTAGTATGATCTCAGTGGGTCTAGGAGGCCTAGTAAAGATTTGTCATGAATGTGATCATGTATTAGCTTTTAATGTGGCATAAACGTGGCATAAACACAATCACTTGGAAAGGCACTCCTGTTGGCTGCCCTCTGTCACGTCCTGACCATAGAGAGCCTTTATTTTCTATGGTGTGGGTAAGGGCGTGACTGGGTTAGTCTAGTTTATATTGTCTATGTGGGGTTCTAGGTTGTTTTTTCTATGTTGGGGTTTTGGTATGATTCCCAATTAGAGGCAGCTGGCTATCATTGTCTCTAATTGGGGATCATACTTAAGTAACATTTTTTACCCCCTGTGGGTTATGGGATGTTGTTTATGTTTTGAATTAGTGTTGTCGTCACGGCTCCTAAATTTGTTAGTTTATTGTTTTGTCTTTCTTTGCTAAAGTTTCACTTCTTTTAATAAATGATGTGGAAGTCAACGTACACTGCACCTTGGTCCGTTAATTCTACAAACGACCGTGACACCCGTTTGTCCCAATATCATTCCAGCATCCAAACAGTGTACTACTGACACATCTGTTCCTAAAAAAAACTAAACTTGAAATGTCATTGGGCGATTGTCATCTGGCCCGCTACACTGGTAGCGTCACGGTCTCAGCCACTTGTCTCTGCCTTGGGGAATTAGTAGTGGTCAAGTTGAACCCTACTGATGACCAGAACCCTATGGACAATACAGGGGAATATGGTGCCATTTTGGATGCACACCATACGGAGTGGAGCAGTGAGCTATACGGAGTGGAGCAGTGAGCTTTACGGAGTGGAGTGGAGCAGTGAGCTATACGGAGTGGAGCAGTGAGCTTTACGGAGTGGAGTGGAGCAGTGAGCTATAGAGAGTGGAGCAGTGAGCTTTACGGAGTGGAGCAGTGAGCTATACGGAGTGGAGCAGTGAGCTTTACGGAGTGGAGCAGTCAGTGAGCTATACGGAGTGGAGTGGAGCAGTGAGCTATACGGAGTGGAGCAGTGAGCTATACGGAGTGGAGCAGTGAGCTATACGGAGTGGAGCAGTGAGCTATACGGAGTGGAGCAGTGAGCTATAGAGAGTGGAGCAATGAGCTATACGGAGTGGAGCAGTGAGCTTTACGGAGTGGAGTGGAGCAGTGAGCTATACGGAGTGGAGTGGAGCAGTGAGCTATAGAGAGTGGAGCAGTGAGCTATACGGAGTGGAGCAGTGAGCTATACGGAGTGGAGCAGTGAGCTATACGGAGTGGAGCAGTGAGCTATACGGAGTGGAGCAGTGAGCTATACGGAGTGGAGCAGTGAGCTATAGAGAGTGGAGCAGTGAGCTATACGGAGTGGAGCAGTGAGCTATACGGAGTGGAGCAGTGAGCTATACGGAGTGGAGCAGTGAGCTATACGGAGTGGAGCAGTGAGCTATAGAGAGTGGAGCAGTGAGCTATACGGAGTGGAGCAGTGAGCTATACGGAGTGGAGCAGTGAGCTATACGGAGTGGAGCAGTGAGCTATACGGAGTGGAGCAGTGAGCTATACGGAGTGGAGCAGTGAGCTATACGGAGTGGAGCAGTGAGCTATACGGAGTGGAGCAGTGAGCTATACGGAGTGGAGCAGTGAGCTATACGGAGTGGAGCAGTGAGCTATACGGAGTGGAGCAGTGAGCTATACGGAGTGGAGCAGTGAGCTATACGGAGTGGAGCAGTGAGCTATACGGAGTGGAGCAGTGAGCTATACGGAGTGGAGCAGTGAGCTATACGGAGTGGAGCAGTGAGCTATACGGAGTGGAGCAGTGAGCTATACGGAGTGGAGCAGTGAGCTATACGGAGTGGAGCAGTGAGCTATACGGAGTGGAGCAGTGAGCTATACGGAGTGGAGCAGTGAGCTTTACGGAGTGGAGCAGTGAGCTTTACGGAGTGGAGCAGTGAGCTTTACGGAGTGGAGCAGTGAGCTATACGGAGTGGAGCAGTGAGCTATACGGAGTGGAGCAGTGAGCTATACGGAGTGGAGCAGTGAGCTATACGGAGTGGAGCAGTGAGCTATACGGGTTGAAAGTGAAGAGACAGGCTGTAAATGTGAGATGAAGACTCACTACAGTAGGGCTGATAGGGGGGCGCTGCTTCATGATGAACACTGTCAGTCTGACAAGAGTCATGATAACAAGCCAGCACATCAAGCCATCAGCTTAAAACTTCATTAGGATTTATTACTCAGAGATGATGTGAGAGAGATTTAAGGGAAAGTTGCTGTTTTTCTGGTCATAAATCATTAGCCCATAATCTTATTCAGTATTATATTTGTCTGGTTGTAACATCTATCCATCAATCAGAAATAATATAGTCATGATGCTTTGCGTAACCAAGAGGTTTTTGACAGAGAGAGCCTTTGAGGGGGTTTACAGTCAGTCTTTGGATAATAACTGATCATAGTCAGTGTTCCAAAATGTAACACACAAATGTAATAGTATGATATTGTGGTTGCATAGGACAGCAGACCACAACAGTATAGGCTCAGACACTGTTGGTAGTGTTCATTCACAGCACATAAAACTCACCTCCCCAGCTCATCTCCCATCTCATAGTATTCCTCAACATTCTGCTGGTTGAACCCAGTCATGTTGTCAGGCGGTTCTTGCTCCCAAGCCGAGGATTCCAAAACAGCAGCATGCACATCACCGCAGCCTTCTTTCAGCAGCCTCCCATCCGTGTCCCGGTGAACCGACCAAGCCGTACCTGGCCACGGACCCTCTTCATATCGGCTCCTTTAATTCTAGGAGGTTAAAATGCAAGATGGTTAGTGTACATATTGTTGTGTAACGGTTCAATGGTACACCGAGTTGGCATGAACACATTCTTCAACAAAGAGAGGGTTGACTTTGGGAAAAAGCTGCACCTTGCTTTGTGAGACGTCACGACTTTCACTCCCTGGTCTCGCTTTTCGCTCTCTAGTTTTCCACGAAGCAGGTCTACCTTTCAGTAGTAATGTGCCAGAAATAAGAAAATGGAGCAGTCGACACAGTCTTCGGCTACAGGTGAAGCATAGAAAGCCGAGTGGAAGGCTTGGAGTAGCCAAGGAAACGACTGCTATGTGTTCGGGAGTAGCTCGCTGCCAGTGAAAGAAATGCGACTATATTATTCTTGTAAAGTTAAATCGTCATGTTCAACCCCAGAGCAGGTGTTTAGCCGTTTTAATAGCGGACAAAACGCCCTAGTAAACACACACAGCTGCGTTATTTCATATAGCTTAATTGGTAATCAAATCAAATAGATTTTGGCCCTTCTTATCACCCAATAATTTGGATAGTAGCCCCCGAATAAGCTGCTCACATTCGTTGGAAAATGTAAACGTATCGATAATAGAATAAAGCGTCTTACCGTGTCCCAGCAGTCAATATAGAAGACAGGCTAATATATTATTCGAGACGCTGAAACAAAGTAACGTTTCCTTTCAGAGAACATAAAAACGGAATGTTGCAGGAAATGGAAGGAAGGATTGTAACAATGTAGCTGGCTACTAATGGTGTGTGGGCTGCGTGTTCCACTACATGTAGTAGTGTCCTGGGCCACTAGGGGCGGCAGAGAACTACTGACTCATACAACTGTACATTTAGAGTAATTACACTCCTATACAATACTAATGGTGTGTGGGCTGCGTGTTCCACTACATGTAGTAGTGTCCTGGGCCACTAGGGGCGGCAGAGAACTACTGACTCATACAACTGTACATTTAGAGTAATTACACTCCTATACAATACTAATGGTGTGTGGGCTGCGTGTTCCACTACATGTAGTATTGTCCTGGGCCACTAGGGGCGGCAGAGAACTACTGACTCATACAACTGTACATTTAGAGTAATTACACTCCTATACAATACTAATGGTGTGTGGGCTGTGTGTTCCATTACATGTAGTAGTGTCCTGGGCCACTAGGGGCGGCAGAGAACTACTGACTCATACAACTGTACATTTAGAGTAATTACACTCCTATACAATACTAATGGTGTGTGGGCTGCGTGTTCCACTACATGTAGTAGTGTCCTGGGCCACTAGGAGCGGTAGAGAACTACTGACTCATACAACTGTACATTTAGAGTAATTACACTCCTATACAATACTAATGGTGTGTGGGCTGCGTGTTCCACTACATGTAGTAGTGTCCTGGGCCACTAGGGGCGGCAGAGAACTACTGACTCATACAACTGTACATTTAGAGTAATTACACTCCTATACAATACTAATGGTGTGTGGGCTGCGTGTTCCATTACATGTAGTAGTGTCCTGGGCCACTAGGGGCGGCAGAGAACTACTGACTCATACAACTGTACATTTAGAGTAATTACACTCCTATACAATACTAATGGTGTGTGGGCTGCGTGTTCCATTACATGTAGTAGTGTCCTGGGCCTCAAGGGCTTTATTGGCATGGGAAACATGTGTTAACATTGCCAAAGCAAGTGAGGTAGATAATATATAAAGTGAGTATATAAAGTGAAATAAACAATACAAAATTAACAGTAAACATTACACATACAGAAGTTTCAAAATAATAAAGACATTACAAATGTCATATTATATATATACAGTGTTTTAACAATGTACAAATGGTAAAGGACACAAGATAAAATAAATAAGCATAAATATGGGTTGTATTTACAATGGTGTGTGTTCTTCACTGGTTGCCCTTTTCTCGTGGCAACAGGTCACAAATCTTGCTGCTGTGATGGCACACTGTGGAATTTCACCCAGTAGATATGGGAGTTTATCAAAATTGGATTTGTTTTCGAATTCTTTGTGGATCTGTGTAATCTGAGGGAAATATGTCTCTCTAATATGGTCATACATTGGGCAGGAGGATAGGAAGTGCAGCTCAGTTTCCACCTCATTTTGTGGGCAGTGAGCACATAGCCTGTCTTCTCTTGAGAGCCATGTCTGCCTACGGCGGCCTTTCTCAATAGCAAGGCTATGCTCACTGAGTCTGTACATAGTCAAAGCTTTCCTTAATTTTGGGTCAGTCACAGTGGTCAGGTATTCTGACGCTGTGTACTCTCTGTGTAGGGCCAAATAGCATTCTAGTTTGCTCTGTTTTTTTGTTAATTCTTTCCAATGTGTCAAGTAATTATCTTTTTGTTTTCTCATGATTTGGTTGGGTCTAATTGTGCTGCTGTCCTGGGGCTCTGTAGGGTGTGTTTGTGTTTGTGAACAGAGCCCCAGGACCAGCTTGCTTAGGGGACTCTTCTCCAGGTTCATCTCTCTGTAGGTGATGGCTTTGTTGTGGAAGGTTTGGGAATCGCTTCCTTTTAAGTGGTTATAGAATTTAACGGCTCTTTTCTGGATTTTGATAATTAGTGGGTATCGGCCTAATTCTGCTCTGCATGCATTATTAGGTGTTCTACGTTGTACACAGAGGATATTTTTGCAGAATTCTGCGTGCAGAGTCTCAATTTGGTGTTTGTCCCATTTTGTGAAGTCTTGGTTGGTGAGCGGACCCCAGACCTCACAACCATAAAGGGCAATGGGCTCTATGACTGATTCAAGTATTTTTAGCCAAATCCTAGTTGGTATGTTGAAATTTATGTTCCTTTTGATGGCATAGAATGCCCTTCTTGCCTTGTCTCTCAGATCGTTCACAGCTTTGTGGAAGTTACCTGTGGCGCTGATGTTTAGGCCAAGGTATGTATAGTTTTTTGTGTGCTCTAGGGCAACAGTGTCTAGATGGAATTTGTATTTGTGGTCCTGGTGACTGGACCTTTTTTGGAACACCATTATTTTGGTCTTACTGAGATTTACTGTTAGAGCCCAGGTCTGACAGAATCTGTGCATAAGATCTAGGTGCTGCTGTAGGCCCTCCTTGGTTGGTGACAGAAGCACCAGATCATCAGCAAACAGCAGACATTTGACTTCGGATTCTAGTAGGGTGAGGCCGGGTGCTGCAGACTTTTCTAGTGCCCGCGCCAATTCGTTGATATATATGTTGAAGAGGGTGGGGCTTAAGCTGCATCCCTGTCTCACCCCACGACCCTGTGTGAAGAAATGTGTTTTTTGCAAATTTTAACCGCACACTTGTTGTTTGTGTACATGGATTTTATAATGTCGTATGTTTTACCCCCAACACCACTTTCAATCAGTTTGTATAGCAGACCCTCATGCCAAATTGAGTCAAAGGCTTTTTTGAAATCAACAAAGCATGAGAAGACTTTGCCTTTGTTTTGGTTTGTTTGGTTGTCAATTAGGGTGTGCAGGGTGAATACATGGTCTGTTGTACGGTAATTTGGTAAAAAGCCAATTTGACATTTGCTCAGTACATTGTTTTCATTGAGGAAATGTACGAGTCTGCTGTTAATGATAATGCAGAGGATTTTCCCAAGGTTACTGTTGATGCATATTCCACGGTAGTTATTTGGGTCAAATTTGTCTCCACTTTTGTGGATTGGGCTGATCAGTCCTTGGTTCCAAATATTGGGGAAGATGCCAGAGATAAGGATGATGTTAAAGAGTTTTAGTATAGCCAATTGGAATTTGTTGTCTGTATATTTGATCATTTCATTGAGGATACCATCAACACCACAGGCCTTTTTGGGTTGGAGGGTTTTTATTTTGTCCTGTAACTCATTCAATGTAATTGGAGAATCCAGTGGGTTCTGGTGGTCTTTAATAGTTGATTCTAAGATCTGTATTTGATCATGTATATGTTTTTGCTCTTTATTCTTTGTTATAGAGCCAAAAAGATTGGAGAAATCTCTATGGCCTGTTGTTCACACACGTATCTGCCTTCTCAATGGCTAGAATAGTCCCACCTGATCTCGCCTCCTCCCGCCTACCATCCATCTTTGAGGACATGTATTTCTATTGTTAGAGCGGTCACTTGACTATCTTGTCAATGTGATATCATCTTAGCTCTAGTGCAGTTCTTACAGAATGGGGAGAACTGGCATCTTAAGAAAATACCATCTCCTGGCATGAGCCATTCATACCTTTAAACAGGTCAATTATTTAATGAACAGTGATACACTTTAACTGAAATACTATTGCACACTTTACATTACAATGGTTAATACCTCACACGTTAATGAAATCAAAGGCATAATTTCCATAAACATGAGCATTTCTGATCAAATATAAAAGCACCCCCGAAATGGGAGAAACCAATCAACAAGAAGTGTGAAACCTGTGGATAAAGCCTTCAATTGACTGGCATGCACTTACCCTCGAAACCAGTTTGACTTCAACAGCAGTGGTGAGTAGAGCCAGAGTGGAAGAGGCAAAGCCCAAAATCTGTCCACGCAGATTAAACAGACTTGAATCTCACATTGACTCTCAGATAACCATTTTATTAACTATTTAGCAGTGTTATTGCTATGTAGTAGTCTTATGGGGGTAGAACCTGTCTCGGGAACCAGTTGGTCCGCTAGCCGTTGCTCCGGTACCGTTTGCAGGACAGTAGCAGAGAGAACAGTCTTGGGTGCCTGGAGTCTTTGACAATTTTTCAGGCCTTCCTCTGACACCGCCTGGTATAGAAGCCCTGGATGGCAGGGAGCCCCAGTGAGGCTGTCCGCACCACCTTCTGTAGCGCTTTGTGGTCGAGAGCGGTGCAGTTTCCATACCAGGCGGTGATGCATCCAGTCGAAATGCTCTCAATGGTGCAGCTGTATTACTTTTTGAGGCCCACATCTTTTCAGCCCCCAGAGGGGGAAGAGGCAGTATCATGCCCTCATCACGACCGTGTGGTTGTGTGGGGACCATATCAAGTATTTAGTGATGTGGACTTTTTGGAGAAATGTCCTCTGGTCTGATGAAACAAAATAGAACTGTTTGGCCATAATGACAATCGTTATGTTTGGAGGAAAAAGGGGGAAGCTTGCAAGCCGAAGAACACCATCCCAATCGTGAAGCATGGGGGTGGCAGCATCATGTTGTGGGGGTGCTTTGCTGCAGGAGGGACTGGTGCACTTCACAAAATAGATGGCATCATGAGGGAAGAAAATTATGTGGATATATTGAAGCAACATCTCAAGACATCAGTCTGGAAGTTAAAGCTTGGTCACAAATGAGTCTTCCAAGTGGACAATGACCCCAAGCATACTTCCAAAGTTGTGACAAAATAAGGACAACAAAGTCAAGGTATTGGAGTGGCCATCACAAAGTCCTGACCTCAATGATATAGAAAAGTTGTGGGCAGAACTGAAGAAGTGTGTGTGAGTAAGGAGGCCTACAAACCTGACTCAGTTACACCAGCTCTATCAGGAGGAATGGGCCAAAATTCAAGGGGATGCTTGTGGAAGGCTACCTGAAACATTTGACCCAAGTTTAAGCAATTTTAAGGTCATGCTACCAAATACTAATTGAGTATGTAAACTTCTGACACACCGGGAACGCGATGAAAGAAATAAAAGCTTAAATAAATCATTCTCTCTACTATTATTCTGACATTTCACATCCTTAAAATAAAGTGGTGATCCTAACTGACCTAAGACAGGCTATTTTTACTTGGATTAAATGTCAGGAATTGTGAAAAAACTGAGTTTAAATGTATTTGGCTAAGGTGTATGTAAACATCTGACTTCAACTGTAAATTATGGTATGACCTGGAACACTGTCAGAAAGCAGCACTATATTATATGATATGACCTGGAACACTGTCAGAAAGCATTACTATATTATATGATATGACCTGAAACACTGTCAGAAAGCATTACTATATTATATGATATGACCTGGAACACTGAGACATAAAGCAGCACTATATTATATAATATGACCTGAAACACTGTCAGAAAGCAGCACTATATAATATGATATGACCTGGAACACTGAGACACAAAGCAGCACTATATTATATGATATGACCTGAAACACTGTCAGAAAGCAGCACTATATTATATGATATGACCTGGAACACTGTCAGAAAGCAGCACTATATTATATGATATGACCTGGAACACTGTCAGAAAGCAGCACTATATTATATGATATGACCTGGAACACTGTCAGAAAGCATTACTATATTATATGATATGACCTGGAACACTGTCAGAAAGCATTACTATATTATATGATATGACCTGAAACACTGTCAGAAAGCAGCACTATATTATATGATATGACCTGGAACACTGTCAGAAAGCAGCACTATATTATATGATATGACCTGGAACACTGTCAGAAAGCAGCACTATATTATATGATATGACCTGAAACACTGTCAGAAAGCATTACTATATTATCTGATATGACCTGGAACACTGAGACATAAGCAGCACTATATTATATGATATGACCTGGAACACTGTCAGAAAGCAGCACTATATTATATGATATGACCTGGAACACTGTCAGAAAGCAGCACTATATTATATGATATGACCTGGAACACTGAGTCACCATTCTGGTTGAAACACTGCAATGGAAAGATGTTGATCTCTGTGACTGACTGGTGCACCAGACAGACATTAATCTCTGTGACTGACCGGTGCACCAGACAGACATTAATCTCTGTGACTGACCGGTGCACCAGACAGACATTAATCTCTGTGACTGACCGGTGCACCAGACAGACATTAATCTCTGTGACTGACCGGTGCACCAGACAGACATTAATCTCTGTGACTGACCGGTGCACCAGACAGACATTAATCTCTGTGACTGACCGGTGCACCAGACAGACATTAATCTCTGTGACTGACCGGTGCACCAGACAGACATTAATCTCTGTGACTGACCGGTGCACCAGACAGACATTAATCTCTGTGACTGACCGGTGCACCAGACAGACATTAATCTCTGTGACTGACCGGTGCACCAGACAGACATTGATCTCTGTGGTGTTGCAGTAGTCTATGTATTTTCAGATGCGACCTACATATGTGTGTTGCAGTAGGCCATGTCCTGTGTGTGAGTTGGTGTTGTGGTAAACTAACTAGGTCTATGGCTGTGCAGCAGGGTAGGCTCTGTACTGGTTGTGGCATGATTGGTTGGTATGGTTGGGGATGTTAGGGTTAGGGATGTTAGGCTGGGGAGGTTGGGGATGTTAGGCTTCCTACTGTGTAGGTTGCAGTGGTAGGTTACTGTAGTTCGGTGTTGTGGTTTTAATACAAGAACAATTCTGCCATCTGGTGGCGTTGGATTAAACTGCGTTCAATGAAAACATCCTCAGTGCTTTTGAGAGCTTGGTGGTACGACTGGATATTGATACCAGGCAGCTGAGGGGAGGACGGCTCATAATAATGTCTGGAACAGAGCGAAGTCCTCTCCAGTCACTCTTGTCACAGTGATGCAGGGTTTCTCTTTAAAAACTACAATGGAAACCATGTGTTTTATGGTTTCCATTCCACAATTCCACTCCAGTCATTACCATGAGCCCGTCCTCTCCAATTAAGGTGCTACCAAATGTTATGTCAATGCTAATATGGCAAAAACATTGCTAGCTAGCTAACCAACAACAGCAACGATGTATTTGAGAGACAACATTGTGCAAATGTATTTATGTTTAAATAAACATTGCAAACCTCATCTTGTTTGCCCCATGGTTGCACATGCATCGTTTTTGTTGCTAAACAACCAATGGGGGAGAGAGGGGTCAGAGGACAGAGGAGGGGGGAGAGGGGAGAGAGGAAGGGGGAGAGGGGACAGAGGAGGGGGAGAGAGGACAGAGGAAGGGGGAGAGGGGACAGAGGAGGGGGGAGAGGGGACAGAGGAGGGGGGAGAGGGGACAGAGGAGGGGGATTGAGGACAGAGGAGGGGGAGAGGGGACAGAGGAGAGGGAGAGAGGACAGAGGAGGGGGGAGAGAGGACAGAGGAGGGGGGAGAGGGGACAGAGGAGGGGGGAGAGGGGACAGAGGAGGGGGGAGAGGGGACAGAGGAGGGGGATTGAGGACAGAGGAGGGGGGAGAGGGGACAGAGGAGAGGGAGAGAGGACAGAGGAGGGGGGAGAGGGGACAGAGGAGGGGGGACAGAGGAGGGGGAGAGAGGACAGAGGAGGGGGGAGAGGGGACAGAGGAGAGGGAGAGAGGACAGAGGAGGGGGGAGAGGGGACAGAGGAGGGGGGAGAGAGGACAGAGGAGGGGGAGAGAGGACAGAGGAGGGGAGAGAGGGGACAGAGGAGAGGGAGAGAGGACAGAGGAGGGGGGAGAGGGGACAGAGGAGGGGGGAGAGAGGACAGAGGAGGGGGAGAGAGGACAGAGGAGGGGGGAGAGGGGACAGAGGAGAGGGAGAGAGGACAGAGGAGGGGGGAGAGGGGACAGAGGACGGGGGAGAGAGGACAGAGGAGGGGGGAGAGGGGACAGAGGAGGGGGAGAGAGGACAGAGGAGGGGGGAGAGAGGACAGAGGAGTGGGAGAGAGGAGAGAGGAGGGGGGAGAGAGGGGAGAGGAGGGGGGAGAGGGGTCAGAGGACAGAGGAGAGGGGAGAGAGGACAGAGGAGTGGGAAAGAGGAGACGGAGGCTGTCCTCTGTCCCCTCTCCCCCTCCTCTGTCCCCTCTCCCCCCTCCTCTGTCCTCTGACCCCTCTCCCCCCTCCTCTGTCCTCTGTCCCCTCTCCCCCTCCTCTGTCCTCTGTCCCCTCTCCCCCCCTCCTCTGTCCTCTGACCCCTCTCTCCCCCATTGGTTGTTTAGCAACAAAAACGATGCATGTGCAACCATGGGGCAAAAAAGATGAGGTTTGCAATGAGGAGAGAGGAGGGCGAGAGAGGACAGAGGAGAGGGGAGAGAGGACAGAGGAGGGGGAGAGAGGAGGGGGGAGAAGGGAGAGAGAACAGAGGAGGGGGAGAGAGGACAGAGGAGGGGGAGAGAGGAGGTGGGAGAAGGGAGAAAGAACAGAGGAGGGAGAGGGGACAGATGAGGGGGAGAGAGGAGGGGGGAGAAGGGAGAGAGAACAGAGGAGGGGGAGAAAGGACAGAGGAGGGGGAGAGGGGGAGCAATAAGAGACGGAACAGATCGTTTTGGGGGTTCTGCTCCAGTGTGTTGGCCCAGATGCAACACTGAGGTTGAGATTAGTAACAGGTATTATAACAACAGGTATTATAACAGCAGGTATTATAACAACAAGTATTATAACAATGTATATTATAACATTATATATTATAACAACAGGTATTATAACAATATATATTATAACAACAGGTATTATAACAATATACATTATAACAATATATATTATAACAACCTGCCTCCCCTCTCTAACCACTAGGCTACCTGCCTCCCCTCTCTAACCTCTAGGCTACCTGCCTCCCCTCTCTAACCACTAGGCTACCTGCCTCCCTCTCTAACCTCTAGGCTACCTGCCTCCCCTCTCTAACCTCTAGGCTACCTGCCTCCCCTCTCTAACCTCTAAGCTACCTGCCTCCCCACTCTAACCTCTAGGCTACCTGTCTCCCCTCTCTAACCTCTAAGCTACCTGCCTCCCCTCTCTAACCTCTAGGCTACCTGCCTCCCCTCTCTAACCTCTAGGCTACCTGCCTCCCCTCTCTAACCTCTAGGCTACCTGCCTCCCCTCTCTAACCACTAGGCTACCTGCCTCCCCTCTCTAACCTCTAGGCTACCTGCCTCCCCTCTCTAACCTCTAGGCTACCTGCCTCCCCTCTCTAACCTCTAAGCTACCTGCCTCCCCTCTCTAACCACTAGGCTACCTGCCTCCCCTCTCTAACCACTAGGCTACCTGCCTCCCCTCTCTAACCTCTAGGCTACCTGTCTCCCCTCTCTAACCTCTAAGCTACCTGCCTCCCCTCTCTAACCACTAGGCTACTTGCCTCCCTCTCTAACCTCTAGGCTACCTGCCTCCCCTCTCTAACCTCTAGGCTACCTGCCTCCCCTCTCTAACCACTAGGCTACCTGCCTCCCTCTCTAACCTCTAGGCTACCTGCCTCCCCTCTCTAACCTCTAGGCTACCTGCCTCCCCTCTCTAACCTCTAAGCTACCTGCCTCCCCACTCTAACCTCTAGGCTACCTGTCTCCCCTCTCTAACCTCTAAGCTACCTGCCTCCCCTCTCTAACCTCTAGGCTACCTGCCTCCCCTCTCTAACCTCTAGGCTACCTGCCTCCCCTCTCTAACCTCTAGGCTACCTGCCTCCCCTCTCTAACCACTAGGCTACCTGCCTCCCCTCTCTAACCTCTAGGCTACCTGCCTCCCCTCTCTAACCTCTAGGCTACCTGCCTCCCCTCTCTAACCTCTAAGCTACCTGCCTCCCCTCTCTAACCACTAGGCTACCTGCCTCCCCTCTCTAACCACTAGGCTACCTGCCTCCCCTCTCTAACCTCTAGGCTACCTGTCTCCCCTCTCTAACCTCTAAGCTACCTGCCTCCCCTCTCTAACCTCTAGGCTACCTGCCTCCCCTCTCTAACCACTAGGCTACTTGCCTCCCCTCTCTAACCTCTAAGCTATCTGCCTCCCCTCTCTAACCTCTAGGCTACCTGCCTCCCCTCTCTAACCTCTAAGCTACCTGCCTCCCCTCTCTAACCTCCAGGCTACCTGCCTCCCCTCTCTAACCACTAGGCTACCTGCCTCCCCTCTCTAACCTCTAAGCTACCTGCCTCCCCTCTCTAACCACTAGGCTACCTGCCTCCCTCTCTAACCTCTAGGCTACCTGCCTCCCCTCTCTAACCTCTAGGCTACCTGCCTCCCCTCTCTAACCTCTAAGCTACCTGCCTCCCCACTCTAACCTCTAGGCTACCTGTCTCCCCTCTCTAACCTCTAAGCTACCTGCCTCCCCTCTCTAACCTCTAGGCTACCTGCCTCCCCTCTCTAACCTCTAGGCTACCTGCCTCCCCTCTCTAACCTCTAGGCTACCTGCCTCCCCTCTCTAACCACTAGGCTACCTGCCTCCCCTCTCTAACCTCTAGGCTACCTGCCTCCCCTCTCTAACCTCTAGGCTACCTGCCTCCCCTCTCTAACCTCTAAGCTACCTGCCTCCCCTCTCTAACCACTAGGCTACCTGCCTCCCCTCTCTAACCACTAGGCTACCTGCCTCCCCTCTCTAACCTCTAGGCTACCTGTCTCCCCTCTCTAACCTCTAAGCTACCTGCCTCCCCTCTCTAACCACTAGGCTACTTGCCTCCCTCTCTAACCTCTAGGCTACCTGCCTCCCCTCTCTAACCTCTAGGCTACCTGCCTCCCCTCTCTAACCACTAGGCTACCTGCCTCCCTCTCTAACCTCTAGGCTACCTGCCTCCCCTCTCTAACCTCTAGGCTACCTGCCTCCCCTCTCTAACCTCTAAGCTACCTGCCTCCCCACTCTAACCTCTAGGCTACCTGTCTCCCCTCTCTAACCTCTAAGCTACCTGCCTCCCCTCTCTAACCTCTAGGCTACCTGCCTCCCCTCTCTAACCTCTAGGCTACCTGCCTCCCCTCTCTAACCTCTAGGCTACCTGCCTCCCCTCTCTAACCACTAGGCTACCTGCCTCCCCTCTCTAACCTCTAGGCTACCTGCCTCCCCTCTCTAACCTCTAGGCTACCTGCCTCCCCTCTCTAACCTCTAAGCTACCTGCCTCCCCTCTCTAACCACTAGGCTACCTGCCTCCCCTCTCTAACCACTAGGCTACCTGCCTCCCCTCTCTAACCTCTAGGCTACCTGTCTCCCCTCTCTAACCTCTAAGCTACCTGCCTCCCCTCTCTAACCTCTAGGCTACCTGCCTCCCCTCTCTAACCACTAGGCTACTTGCCTCCCCTCTCTAACCTCTAAGCTATCTGCCTCCCCTCTCTAACCTCTAGGCTACCTGCCTCCCCTCTCTAACCTCTAAGCTACCTGCCTCCCCTCTCTAACCTCCAGGCTACCTGCCTCCCCTCTCTAACCACTAGGCTACCTGCCTCCCCTCTCTAACCTCTAAGCTACCTGCCTCCCCTCTCTAACCACTAGGCTACCTGCCTCCCCTCTCTAACCACTAGGCTACCTGCCTCCCCTCTCTAACCTCTAGGCTACCTGTCTCCCCTCTCTAACCTCTAAGCTACCTGCCTCCCCTCTCTAACCTCTAGGCTACCTGCCTCCCCTCTCTAACCACTAGGCTACTTGCCTCCCCTCTCTAACCTCTAAGCTATCTGCCTCCCCTCTCTAACCTCTAGGCTACCTGCCTCCCCTCTCTAACCTCTAAGCTACCTGCCTCCCCTCTCTAACCTCCAGGCTACCTGCCTCCCCTCTCTAACCACTAGGCTACCTGCCTCCCCTCTCTAACCTCTAAGCTACCTGCCTCCCCACTCTAACCTCTAGGCTACCTGCCTCCCCTCTCTAACCTCTAGGCTACCTGCCTCCCCTCTCTAACCACTAGGCTACCTGCCTCCCCTCTCTAACCACTAGGCTACCTGCCTCCCCTCTCTAACCTCTAAGCTACCTGCCTCCCCTCTCTAACCTCTAGGCTACCTGCCTCCCCTCTCTAACCTCTACCTGCCTCCCCATGACTGTATGTGTTAGTGACAGAGACGTACGTAGTAGATACTTTTTGTCCAGTGGACTTCAGCAGTGAGATCCTAAGTGAATATGTTATCATAAATAAAAAATAAGAAAATATTTAACACAATAATGTATGTATTTTATAAGGCCTTATTTTGAGGGCCTAGTTTTACCCTTATACAGGGGCCTGAAATTCATTCAGATCACTTTGAAACAAAACCACACCCACCATTATCATATTTCCCAGCATGCTCTAGTGAAGGTTTATTTTCATTTTTTTACGTGTCGTTTTTGGTGTACATTGGTTTATCTTATGCTACACAAAGATAAATAACACATATTTTTCTATACTCATCCATTCAAGTTAGTTTGATTTGTTACAGGACTCGTTGTTCCAGTTTGAATGGGTATGTAGTCTCCTCACAATATTCCTGACTTTGACTGTCATTCTGATTTCAGGTTGCAGGTGAATTAAAATGCCATCTGTTGGATATTCTGACTCTAGGTAGATTCCGACAGGAATTACACATCATTTTGCCTTTCCCAAGTTTTCAGGGTTAGGGAATGTTACTGGACATGTGCAACTCTACAGGATTGATGTTGATGTAAAACACAACTGTCACGCCACTGTATTCCAGTTATACTCAGCCTCAAAATAAAGCCTCAAAATAAAGCCTTGTGGGATACTCAGCCTCAAAATAAAGCCTTGTGAGATAATCAGCCTCAAAATAAAGCCTTGTGAGATACTCAGCCTCAAAATAAAGCCTTGTGAGATACTCAGCCTCAAAATAAAGCCCCAAAATAAAGCCTTGTGAGATGCTCAGCCTCAAAATAAAGCCTTGTGAGATGCTCAGCCTCAAAATAAAGCCTTGTGAGATGCTCAGCCTCAAAATAAAGCCTTGTGAGATGCTCAGCCTCAAAATAAAGCCTTGTGAGATACTCAGCCTCAAAATAAAGCCTTGTGAGATGCTCAGACTCAAAATAAAGCCTTGTGAGATGCTCAGCCTCAAAATAAAGCCTTGTGAGATGCTCAGCCTCAAAATAAAGCCTTGTCAGATACTCAGCCTCAAAATAAAGCCTTGTGAGATGCTCAGCCTCAAAATAAAGCCCCAAAATAAAGCCTTGTGAGATAATCAGCCTCAAAATAAAGCCTTGTGAGATAATCAGCCTCAAAATAAAGCCTTGTGAGATAATCAGCCTCAAAATAAAGCCTTGTGAGATAATCAGCCTCAAAATAAAGCCTTGTCAGATATGTAATTTAGTGCAATAAGTGCAATTTTAATGATAACATTCACCTGGCAACTCACGTGGTGAAGGCCATAGGATTGAAGGTAAATTAATTCAACAATCATGTCTCTGTCACTAACAAATGAGGTCATGGGTGGTAACTTTACAATTCACTCAAAAAGGAAAGGCACACTGGGAAATTATATTGAAGGCATGGCCTAATGGTGGCAAGGCTTTCAGTTATTTATTTTTGGCCACCTGTGAGTGTACCAGTTTAAGTTGTCTTTGTACCCCTTTAGGAACTAAACATTATTGTGTAATAGTGTAATACATTGGCTTGAAGCTCATAGTTCACATCAGGCCAGCAAGTCACGTTGTATTGGCTTGAAGCTCATAGTTTACATCAGGCCAGCAAGTCACATTGTATTGGCTTGAAGCTCACAGTTTACATCAGGCCAGCAAGTCATGTTGTAGTGGCTTGAAGCTCATAGTTTACATCAGGCCAGCAAGTTACGTTGTATTGGCTTGAAGCTCATAGTTTACATCAGGCCAGCAAGTCACGTTGTAGTGGCTTGAAGCTCACAGTTTACATCAGGCCAGCAAGTCACGTTGTAGTGGCTTGAAGCTCATAGTTTACATCAGGCCAGCAAGTTACATTGTATTGGCTTGAAGCTCATAGTTTACATCAGGCCAGCAAGTCACGTTGTAGTGGCTTGAAGCTCACAGTTTACATCAGGCCAGCAAGTTACGTTGTAGTGGCTTGAAGCTCATAGTTTACATCAGGCCAGCAAGTCACGTTGTAGTGGCTTGAAGCTCACAGTTTACATCAGGCCAGCAAGTCACGTTGTAGTGGCTTGAAGCTCACAGTTTACATCAGGCCAGCAAGTTACGTTGTAGTGGCTTGAAGCTCATAGTTTACATCAGGCCAGCAAGTTACATTGTATTGGCTTGAAGCTCATAGTTTACATCAGGCCAGCAAGTCACGTTGTAGTGGCTTGAAGCTCATAGTTTACATCAGGCCAGCAAGTCACGTTGTAGTGGCTTGAAGCTCATAGTTTACATCAGGCCAGCAAGTCACGTTGTAGTGGCTTGAAGCTCACAGTTTACATCAGGCCAGCAAGTCATGTTGTATTGGCTTGAAGCTCATAGTTTACATCAGGCCAGCAAGTTACGTTGTATTGGCTTGAAGCTCATAGTTTACATCAGGCCAGCAAGTCACATTGTAGTGGCTTGAAGCTCATAGTTTACATCAGGCCAGCAAGTCACGTTGTAGTGGCTTGAAGTTCATAGTTTACATCAGGCCAGCAAGTCACGTTGTAGTGGCTTGAAGCTCATAGTTTACATCAGGCCAGCAAGTCACGTTGTAGTGGCTTGAAGCTCACAGTTTACATCAGGCCAGCAAGTCATGTTGTATTGGCTTGAAGCTCATAGTTTACATCAGGCCAGCAAGTTACATTGTAGTGGCTTGAAGCTCACAGTTTACATCAGGCCAGCAAGTTACGTTGTATTGGCTTGCAATATGATGCGTAATTCCTGTTGGAATCCAGCCAGAGTGAGGATATCTGACATTTGGAATTTCTTATCAGCCACAACCTCTGTCAGGGTTGGGAAAGCAGGGATGGGCAACTCCAGTCCTCGGGGGCTTGAAATGGTGTCACACTCTTGCCTCAGCTAACACACCTGATTCCAATTGTCAACTCATCATAATCTCCAGTTTAGAATGCAATTAGTTTAATCCGCTATATTGCTAGGGATGGGGAGGGGGGACACCTCTCCGGCCCCCCAAGGACTGGAGTTGCCCATCCCTGACCTAAAGCATCTAAACTGGAACAACCATTTCAGTACTGGGTGCAATAAGTCCAAATAACATATTGGATTAGTTTAGAAAATGTATGTAATTTATATTTGTGTAATCAATCATAGATATTAAAACAAACAATTTTAAAAAATCGACCTGCGACAGAGCATGCTGCAAAATATGATAATGATGCGCGTGGTTTTGGTTCACAGTGAGTTTCAGGCCCCTGTAGGGTAAAACTAGGACCTCAAAATAAGAAATATGAAATATGTATTGTGTCAAATATATATACAGTGAGGGAAAAAAACTTTGATCCCCTGCTGATTTTGTACATTTGTCCACTGACAAAGAAATGATCAGTCTATAATTTTAATGGTAGCTTTATTTGAACAATGAGAGACAGGAAAACAACAAAAAAATGTCAGTCAAAATTTTTATAAATTGAATATAAATTGAAATACAGTGCCTTGCGAAAGTATTCGGCCCCCTTGAACTTTGCGACCTTTTGCCACGTTTCAGGCTTCAAACATAAAGATATAAAACTATATTTTTTTGTGAAGAATCAACAACAAGTGGGACACAATCATGAAGTGGAACGACATTTATTGGATATTTCAAACTTTTTTAACAAATCAAAAACTGAAAAATTGGGCGTGCAAAATTATTCAGCCCCCTTAAGTTAATACTTTGTAGCGCCACCTTTTGCTGCGATTACAGCTGTAAGTCGCTTGGGGTATGTCTCTATCAGTTTTGCACATCGAGAGACTGACATTTTTTCCCATTCCTCCTTGCAAAACAGCTCGAGCTCAGTGAGGTTGGATGGAGAGCATTTGTGAACAGCAGTTTTCAGTTCTTTCCACAGATTCTCGATTGGATTCAGGTCTGGACTTTGACTTGGCCATTCTAACACCTGGATATGTTTATTTTTGAACCATTCCATTGTAGATTTTGCTTTATGTTTTGGATCATTGTCTTGTTGGAAGACAAATCTCCGTCCCAGTCTCAGGTCTTTTGCAGACTCCATCAGGTTTTCTTCCAGAATGGTCCTGTATTTGGCTCCATCCATCTTCCCATCAATTTTAACCATCTTCCCTGTCCCTGCTGAAGAAAAGCAGGCCCAAACCATGATGCTGCCACCACCATGTTTGACAGTGGGGATGGTGTGTTCAGGGTGATGAGCTGTGTTGCTTTTACGCCAAACATAACGTTTTGCATTGTTGCCAAAAAGTTCCATTTTGGTTTCATCTGACCAGAGCACCTTCTTCCACATGTTTGGTGTGTCTCCCAGGTGGCTTGTGGCAAACTTTAAACGACACTTTTTATGGATATCTTTAAGAAATGGCTTTCTTCTTGCCACTCTTCCATAAAGGCCAGATTTGTGCAATATACGACTGATTGTTGTCCTATGGACAGAGTCTCCCACCTCAGCTGTAGATCTCTGCAGTTCATCCAGAGTGATCATGGGCCTCTTGGCTGCATCTCTGATCAGTCTTCTCCTTGTATGAGCTGAAAGTTTAGAGGGACGGCCAGGTCTTGGTAGATTTGCAGTGGTCTGATACTCCTTCCATTTCAATATTATCGCTTGCACAGTGCTCCTTGGGATGTTTAAAGCTTGGGAAATCTTTTTGTATCCAAATCCGGCTTTAAACTTCTTCACAACAGTATCTCGGACCTGCCTAGTGTGTTCCTTGTTCTTCATGATGCTCTCTGCGCTTTTAACGGACCTCTGAGACTATCACAGTGCAGGTGCATTTATACGGAGACTTGATTACAAACAGGTGGATTGTATTTATCATCATTAGTCATTTAGGTCAACATTGGATCATTCAGAGATCCTCACTGAACTTCTGGAGAGAGTTTGCTGCACTGAAAGTAAAGGGGCTGAATAATTTTGCACGCCCAATTTTTCAGTTTTTGATTTGTTAAAAAAGTTTGAAATATCCAATAAATGTCGTTCCACTTCATGATTGTGTCCCACTTGTTGTTGATTCTTCACAAAAAAATACAGTTTTATATCTTTATGTTTGAAGCCTGAAATGTGGCAAAAGGTCGCAAAGTTCAAGGGGGCCAAATACTTTCGCAAGGCACTGTACAATCTTGTCCCTGACATCCTTGGAGAACTCTTTGGTCTTGGCCATGGTGGAGAGTTTGGAATCTGATTGATTGCTTCTGTGGACAGGTGTCTTTTATACAGGTAACAAACTGAGATTAGGGGCACTCCCTTTAAGAGTGTGCTCCTAATCTCAGTTTGTTACCCATATAAAAGACACCTGGGAGCCAGAAATCTTTCTGATTGAGAGGGGGTCAAATACTTATTTCCCTCATTAAAATGCAAATCAATTTATAACATTTTTGACATGCGGTTTTCTGGATCTTTTTGTTCGTATCCTGTCTCTCACTGTTCAAATGTTCAAATAAACCATTACAATTATAGACTGATAATTTCATTGTCAAATGTACAAAATCAGCAGGGAATCAAATACTTTTTTTCCCTCACTGTACGGTTGAAGTCGGAAGTTTACATACCAAATAGAAGTTTACATGCAAAATACAATTAAACTCAGTTTTTCACAATTCCTGACATTTAATCCTAGTCAAAATCCCTGTCTTAGGTCAGTTAGGATCACCACTTTATTTTAAGAATGTGAAATGTCAGAATAATAGCAGAGAGAGTGATTTTATTTCAGTTTATATTTCTTTCATCACATTCCCAGTGAGTCAGAAGTTCACATACACTCAATTAGTATTTGGTAGCATTGCCTTTAAATTGCTACCCGAAACGGGTAGCCTTCCACAAGCTTCCCACAATAAATTGGGTGAATTTTGGCCCATTCCTCCTGACAGAGCTGGTGTAACTGTATCAGGTTTGTAGGCCTCCTTGCTCGCACATGCTTTGTCAGTTCTGCCCACACATGTTCTATAGGATTGAGGTCAGGGCTTTGTGATGGCCACTCCAATACCTTGACTTTGTTGTCCTTAAGCCATTTTGCCACTACTTTGGAAGTATGCTTGGGGTCATTGTCCATTTGGAAGACCCATTTGCGATCAAGCTTTAACTTCCAGACTGATGTCTTGAGATGTTGCTTCAATATATCCACATCATTTTTCTCCTTATGATGCCATTTATTTTGTGAAGTGCACCAGTCCCTCCTGCAGCAAATCACCCCCACAGCATGATGCTGCCACCCCCGTGCTTCACGGTTGGGATGGTGTTTTTCGGCTTACAAGTTTCCCCCTTTTTCCACCAAACATAACAATGGTCATTATGGCCAAACAATTATATTATTGTTTCATCAGACCAAAGGACATTTCTCCAAAAAGTACGATCTTTGTCCCCATGTGCAGTTGCAAACCGTAGTCTGGCTTTTTTATGGTGGTTTTGGAGCAATGGCTTCTTCCTTGCTGAGCGGCCTTTCAGGTTATGTCGATATAGGACTCGTTTTACTGTGGATATCGATACTTTTGTACCTGTTTCCTCCAACAACAAGGTCCTTTGCTGTTGTTCTGGGATTGATTTGCACTTTTCACACATAAGTACGTTCATCTCTAGGAGAGAGAACGCGTCTCCTTCCTGAGCGGTATGACAGCTGCATGGTCCCATGATGTTTATACTTGCGTCCTATTGTTTGTACAGATGAACGTGGAACCTTCAGGCGTTTGGAAATTGCTCCCTGTCACGTTGGTTATGGAGGAGACCAAGGCGCAGCGTGATATGAATATATCTATTAATGAAGACAAACACTAAACAAACTATACAATAACAACAAAACGACCGTGAAGCTAAATATAGTGCTGACACAGGCAACTAACACAGAGACAATAACCCACGAAATACCCAAAGAAGATGGCTGCATAAATATGGTTCCCAATCAGAGACAACGATTAACACCTGCCTCTAATTGAGAACCAATCTAGGCAACCATAGACATATATAAACACCTAGATGATAAACAACCCCATAAACCTACAAAACCCCTAGACAGTACAAACACACATACATCCCCCATGTCACACCCTGACCTAACCAAAACAATAAAGAAAGCAAAGACTACTCAGGTCAGGGCGGGACACTCCCAAGGATCAACCAGACTTGTGGAGGTCTACAATTTTTGGCTGATTTCTTTTGATTTTCCCATGATGCAAAGCAAAGAGGCACTGAGTTTGAAGTTAGGCCTTGAAATACACCACAGGTACACCTCCAATTGACTCAAATTATTTCAATTAGCCTATCAGAAGCTTCTAAAGCCATTACATCATTTTCTGAATTTTTTCAAGCTATTTTAAGGCACCATCAACTTAGTGTATGTAAACTTCTTACCCACTCTATTGTGATAAGGTTAATTATACGTGAAATAATCTGTCTGTAAACAATTGTTGGAAAAATTACTTGTGTCATGCACAAAGTAGATGTCCTAACCAACTTGCCAAAACTATAGTTTGTTAACAAGAAATGTGTGATGTGGTTGAAAAACGAGTTTTAATGACTCCAACCTAAGTGTACGTAAACTACTGACTTCAGCTGTTAAACAACCTGAGGACACAACATCAATAGACAATTTGTTTTGGTATTGCCCTCAGGTAGCCTGTTTCTGGTCTCAGGTTCAGCAGAGATAGGTGGGATGGGCTGAGGGAAGCTGAGGGTTGGAATGTGCAATTGGAGACAAGTGGGAGGGGAGTTTCTGGGCAGGGGATAGAATGATGGTCGAAGATAAAAGTCTAAATAAAACTAAAAGTATGTTTAAATGACACTGAGGGGGTCTTGGGGGGGGGCTGGAATGTAATTGTATTTTATTATGATTTTATTTTTCTCAGGGGGGGGTCTTGGATGGCCTGGCGGTTGGGTGCTTGGGCCGATGGTTGATAGTTCGCTGGTTCAGGTTCCCGTTGTTGACCTTGTGGGAGATCTGTCGACATGCCCTTGAGCAGGGTGTTGACTGTGGTTGTTTCTGGGTAGGAGTCTGTTAGATGACTGAATGTAATGGAAATGTTGAGCGGCTTCACTGCAAGTAGATTGTATGTTTTAATATTCAATTATAAAAAATGATAAAACAAATCATCATGGTCCAAACACACCAGGACAGAAGAACCAAAACACCTATTACCCCTCAGGTAGCACCATCGAGAGCATCCTGACTGGTTGCATTGATGCTTGGTATGGCAACTGCTCAGCATCCGACTGCAAGGCACTACAGAGGGTAGTGCGTACGGTCCAGTACATCACTGGGGCCAAGCTTCTTGCCATCCGGGACCTTTATACCAGGCGGTGTCAGAGGAAGGCCCTAAAAATTGTCCAAAGACTCCAGCCAGCTCAAGTCATGTTCTCTCTACTACCGCACAGCAAGCGGTACCCGGAGCGGCAGGTCTAGATCCAAAAGGCTCTGTTAACAGCTTCTACCCCTAAGCAATAAGACTTCTAAACAGTTACCCAAATGACGACCCGGACTATTTGCATTGACCCCCTTTTTTCTGCTGCTGCTACTCTCTGTTTATCATCTATGTCACTTTACCCTGACCTACATACATGCCTCAATTTCCTCCACTACCCCCACACATTCACCCTGTGTATAGCCTCCTTATATTACCTCCACTACCTCAACACATTGACCCTGTGTATAGCCTCCTTATATTACCCCTACCTACATACATGCCTCAATTACCTCCACTACCTCAACACATTGACCCTGTATATAGCCTCCTTATATTACCCCTACCTACATACATGCCTCAATTACCTCCACTACCTCAACACATTGACCCTGTATATAGCCTCCTTATATTACCCCTACCTACATACATGCCTCAATTACCTCCACTACCTCAACACATTGACCCTGTATATAGCCTCCTTATATTACCCCTACCTACATACATGCCTCCATTACCTCCACTACCTCAACACATTGACCCTGTGTATAGCCTCCTTATATTACCCCTACCTACATACATGCCTCAATTACCTCCACTACCCCCACACATTCACCCTGTATATAGCCTCCTTATATTACCCCTACCTACATACATACCTCAATTACCTCCACTACCTCAACACATTGACCCTGTGTATAGCCTCCTTATATTACCCCTACCTACATACATGCCTCAATTACCTCCACTACCTCAACACATTCACCCTGTATATAGCCTCCTTATATTACCCCTACCTACATACATGCCTCAATTACCTCCACTACCCCCACACATTCACCCTGTATATAGCCTCCTTATATTACCCCTACCTACATACATGCCTCAATTACCTCCACTACCCCCACACATTCACCCTGTATATAGCCTCCTTATATTACCCCTACCTACATACATGCCTCAATTACCTCCACTACCCCCACACATTCACCCTGTATATAGCCTCCTTATATTACCCCTACCTACATACATGCCTCAATTACCTCCACTACCCCCACACATTCACCCTGTATATAGCCTCCTTATATTACCCCTACCTACATACATGCCTCAATTACCTCCACTACCCCCACACATTCACCCTGTATATAGCCTCCTTATATTACCCCTACCTACATACATGCCTCAATTACCTCCACTACCCCCACACATTCACCCTGTATATAGCCTCCTTATATTACCCCTACCTACATACATGCCTCAATTACCTCCACTACCTCAACACATTGACCCTGTGTATAGCCTCCTTATATTACCCCTACCTACATACATGCCTCAATTACCTCCACTACCCCCACACATTCACCCTGTATATAGCCTCCTTATATTACCCCTACCTACATACATGCCTCAATTACCTCCACTACCTCAACACATTCACCCTGTGTATAGCCTCCTTATATTACCCCTACCTACATACATGCCTCAATTACCTCCACTACCTCAACACATTGACCCTGTGTATAGCCTCCTTATATTACCCCTACCTACATACATGCCTCAATTACCTCCACTACCTCAACACATTCACCCTGTATATAGCCTCCTTATATTACCCCTACCTACATACATGCCTCAATTACCTCCACTACCCCCACACATTCACCCTGTATATAGCCTCCTTATATTACCCCTACCTACATACATGCCTCAATTACCTCCACTACCCCCACACATTCACCCTGTATATAGCCTCCTTATATTACCCCTACCTACATACATACCTCAATTACCTCCACTACCCCCACACATTCACCCTGTATATAGCCTCCTTATATTACCCCTACCTACATACATGCCTCAATTACCTCCACTACCCCCACACATTCACCCTGTATATAGCCTCCTTATATTACCCCTACCTACATACATGCCTCAATTACCTCCACTACCCCCACACATTCACCCTGTATATAGCCTCCTTATATTACCCCTACCTACATACATGCCTCAATTACCTCCACTACCTCAACACATTGACCCTGTATATAGCCTCCTTATATTACCCCTACCTACATACATGCCTCAATTACCTCCACTACCTCAACACATTGACCCTGTGTATAGCCTCCTTATATTACCCCTACCTACATACATGCCTCAATTACCTCCACTACCCCCACACATTCACCCTGTATATAGCCTCCTTATATTACCCCTACCTACATACATGCCTCAATTACCTCCACTACCTCAACACATTCACCCTGTATATAGCCTCCTTATATTACCCCTACCTACATACATGCCTCAATTACCTCCACTACCCCCACACATTCACCCTGTATATAGCCTCCTAATATTACCCATACCTACATACATGCCACAATTACCTCCACTACCTCAACACATTCACCCTGTATATAGCCTCCTTATATTACCCCTACCTACATACATGCCTCAATTACCTCCACTACCCCCACACATTCACCCTGTATATAGCCTCCTTATATTACCCCTACCTACATACATGCCTCAATTACCTCCACTACCTCAACACATTCACCCTGTATATAGCCTCCTTATATTACCCCTACCTACATACATGCCTCAATTACCTCCACTACCTCAACACATTCACCCTGTATATAGCCTCCTTATATTACCCCTACCTACATACATGCCTCAATTACCTCCACTACCTCAACACATTCACCCTGTATATAGCCTCCTTATATTACCCCTACCTACATACATGCCTCAATTACCTCCACTACCCCCACACATTCACCCTGTATATAGCCTCCTTATATTACCCCTACCTACATACATGCCTCAATTACCTCCACTACCTCAACACATTGACCCTGTATATAGCCTCCTTATATTACCCCTACCTACATACATGCCTCAATTACCTCCACTACCTCAACACATTGACCCTGTGTATAGCCTCCTTATATTACCCCTACCTACATACATGCCTCAATTACCTCCACTACCCCCACACATTCACCCTGTATATAGCCTCCTTATATTACCCCTACCTACATACATGCCTCAATTACCTCCACTACCCCCACACATTCACCCTGTATATAGCCTCCTTATATTACCCCTACCTACATACATGCCTCAATTACCTCCACTACCCCCACACATTCACCCTGTATATAGCCTCCTTATATTACCCCTACCTACATACATGCCTCAATTACCTCCACTACCCCCACACATTCACCCTGTATATAGCCTCCTTATATTACCCCTACCTACATACATGCCTCAATTACCTCCACTACCTCAACACATTCACCCTGTATATAGCCTCCTTATATTACCCCTACCTACATACATGCCTCAATTACCTCCACTACCTCAACACATTCACCCTGTATATAGCCTCCTTATATTACCCCTAACTACATACATGCCTCAATTACCTCCACTACCTCAACACATTCACCCTGTATATAGCCTCCTTATATTACCCCTACCTACATACATGCCTCAATTACCTCCACTACCCCCACACATTCACCCTGTATATAGCCTCCTTATATTACCCCTACCTACATACATGCCTCAATTACCTCCACTACCTCAACACATTGACCCTGTATATAGCCTCCTTATATTACCCCTACCTACATACATGCCTCAATTACCTCCACTACCTCAACACATTGACCCTGTGTATAGCCTCCTTATATTACCCCTACCTACATACATGCCTCAATTACCTCCACTACCCCCACACATTCACCCTGTATATAGCCTCCTTATATTACCCCTACCTACATACATGCCTCAATTACCTCCACTACCTCCACACATTCACCCTGTATATAGCCTCCTTATATTACCCCTACCTACATACATGCCTCAATTACCTCCACTACCCCCACACATTCACCCTGTATATAGCCTCCTTATATTACCCCTACCTACATACATGCCTCAATTACCTCCACTACCCCCACACATTCACCCTGTATATAGCCTCCTTATATTACCCCTACCTACATACATGCCTCAATTACCTCCACTACCCCCACACATTCACCCTGTATATAGCCTCCTTATATTACCCCTACCTACATACATTACCTCCACTACCCCCACACATTCACCCTGTATATAGCCTCCTTATATTACCCCCACACATTCACCCTGTATATAGCCTCCTTATATTACCCCCACACATTCACCCTGTATATAGCCTCCTTATATTACCCCCACACATTCACCCTGTATATAGCCTCCTTATATTACCCCTACCTACATACATGCCTCCACTACCCCAACACATTCACCCTGTGTATAGCCTCCTTATATTACCCCTACCTACATACATTACCTCCACTACCCCCACACATTCACCCTGTATATAGCCTCCTTATATTACCCCCACACATTCACCCTGTATATAGCCTCCTTATATTACCCCCACACATTCACCCTGTATATAGCCTCCTTATATTACCCCTACCTACATACATGCCTCAATTACCTCCACTACCCCCACACATTCACCCTGTATATAGCATCGTTATATTACCCCTACCTACATACATGCCTCCACTACCCCCACACATTCACCCTGTATATAGCATCCTTATATTACCCCTACCTACATACATGCCTCAATTACCTCCACTACCCCCACACATTCACCCTGTATACAGCCTCCTTATATTACCCCTACCTACATACATGCTTCAATTACCTCCACTACCTCAACACATTGACCCTGTATATAGCCTCCTTATATTACCCCTACCTACATACATGCCTCAATTACCTCCACTACCTCAACACATTGACCCTGTGTATAGCCTCCTTATATTACCCCTACCTACATACATACCTCAATTACCTCCACTACCCCCACACATTCACCCTGTATATAGCCTCCTTATATTACCCCTACCTACATACATGCCTCAATTACCTCCACTACCTCAACACATTCACCCTGTATATAGCCTCCTTATATTACCCCTACCTACATACATGCCTCAATTACCTCCACTACCCCCACACATTCACCCTGTATATAGCCTCCTTATATTACCCCTACCTACATACATGCCTCAATTACCTCCACTACCCCCACACATTCACCCTGTATATAGCCTCCTTATATTACCCCTACCTACATACATGCCTCAATTACCTCCACTACCTCAACACATTGACCCTGTATATAGCCTCCTTATATTACCCCTACCTACATACATGCCTCCACTACCTCAACACATTGACCCTGTGTATAGCCTCCTTATATTACCCCTACCTACATACATGCCTCAATTACCTCCACTACCCCCCACACATTCACCCTGTATATAGCCTCCTTATATTACCCCTACCTACATACATGCCTCAACTACCTCCACTACCCCCACACATTCACCCTGTATATAGCCTCCTTATATTACCCCTACCTACATACATGCCTCAATTACCTCCACTACCCCCACACATTCACCCTGTATATAGCCTCCTTATATTACCCCTACCTACATACATGCCTCAATTACCTCCACTACCCCCACACATTCACCCTGTGTATAGCCTCCTTATATTACCCCTACCTACATACATGCCTCAATTACCTCCACTACCTCAACACATTCACCCTGTGTATAGCCTCCTTATATTACTTATTATACATTCACCCTGTATATAGCCATGTTATTACCTGGTACACCCTGTATATAGCCTCCTTATATTACCTCAACACATTCACCCTGTGTATAGCCTCCTTATATTACCCCCACACATTGACCCTGTATATAGCCTCCTTATATTACCTCAACACATTGACCCTGTGTATAGCCTCCTTATATTACCCCCACACATTCACCCTGTATATAGCCTCCTTATATTACCCCCACACATTGACCCTGTATATAGCCTCCTTATATTACCCCCACACATTGACCCTGTATATAGCCTCCTTATATTACCTCAACACATTGACCCTGTATATAGCCTCCTTATATTACCCCCACACATTCACCCTGTATATAGCCTCCTTATATTACCCCCACACATTGACCCTGTATATAGCCTCCTTATATTACCTCAACACATTCACCCTGTATATAGCCTCCTTATATTACCTCAACACATTCACCCTGTGTATAGCCTCCTTATATTACCCACACACATTCACCCTGTATATAGCCTCCTTATATTACCCCCACACATTCACCCTGTATATAGCCTCCTTATATTACCCCCACACATTCACCCTGTATATAGCCTCCTTATATTACCCCCACACATTGACCCTGTATATAGCCTCCTTATATTACCTCAACACATTCACCCTTTATATAGCCTCCTTATATTACCTCAACACATTCACCCTGTATATAGCCTCCTTATATTACCTCAACACATTCACCCTGTATATAGCCTCCTTATATTACCTCAACACATTCACCCTGTGTATAGCCTCCTTATATTACCCCCACACATTCACCCTGTATATAGCCTCCTTATATTACCCCCACACATTCACCCTGTATATAGCCTCCTTATATTACCCCCACACATTCACCCTGTATATAGCCTCCTTATATTACCCCCACACATTGACCCTGTATATAGCCTCCTTATATTACCTCAACACATTCACCCTGTATATAGCCTCCTTATATTACCTCAACACATTCACCCTGTATATAGCCTCCTTATATTACCTCAACACATTCACCCTGTATATAGCCTCCTTATATTACCTCAACACATTCACCCTGTGTATAGCCTCCTTATATTACCCCCACACATTCACCCTGTATATAGCCTCCTTATATTACCCCCACACATTCACCCTGTGTATAGCCTCCTTATATTACCCCCACACATTCACCCTGTGTATAGCCTCCTTATATTACCCCCACACATTCACCCTGTATATAGCCTCCTTATATTACCCCCACACATTCACCCTGTATATAGCCTCCTTATATTACCCCCACACATTCACCCTGTATATAGCCTCCTTATATTACCCCCACACATTCACCCTGTGTATAGCCTCCTTATATTACCCCCACACATTCACCCTGTATATAGCCTCCTTATATTACCCCCACACATTCACCCTGTATATAGCCTCCTTATATTACCCCCACACATTCACCCTGTGTATAGCCTCCTTATATTACCCCCACACATTCACCCTGTATATAGCCTCCTTATATTACCCCTACCTACATACATGCCTCAATTACCTCCACTACCCCCACACATTCACCCTGTATATAGCCTCCTTATATTACCCCTACCTACATACATGCCTCAATTACCTCCACTACCTCAACACATTGACCCTGTGTATAGCCTCCTTATATTACCCCTACCTACATACATGCCTCAATTACCTCCACTACCCCCACACATTCACCCTGTATATAGCCTCCTTATATTACCCCTACCTACATACATGCCTCAATTACCTCCACTACCCCCACACATTCACCCTGTATATAGCCTCCTAATATTACCCATACCTACATACATGCCACAATTACCTCCACTACCTCAACACATTCACCCTGTATATAGCCTCCTTATATTACCCCTACCTACATACATGCCTCAATTACCTCCACTACCCCCACACATTCACCCTGTATATAGCCTCCTTATATTACCCCTACCTACATACATGCCTCAATTACCTCCACTACCTCAACACATTCACCCTGTATATAGCCTCCTTATATTACCCCTACCTACATACATGCCTCAATTACCTCCACTACCTCAACACATTCACCCTGTATATAGCCTCCTTATATTACCCCTACCTACATACATGCCTCAATTACCTCCACTACCTCAACACATTCACCCTGTATATAGCCTCCTTATATTACCCCTACCTACATACATGCCTCAATTACCTCCACTACCCCCACACATTCACCCTGTATATAGCCTCCTTATATTACCCCTACCTACATACATGCCTCAATTACCTCCACTACCTCAACACATTGACCCTGTATATAGCCTCCTTATATTACCCCTACCTACATACATGCCTCAATTACCTCCACTACCTCAACACATTGACCCTGTGTATAGCCTCCTTATATTACCCCTACCTACATACATGCCTCAATTACCTCCACTACCCCCACACATTCACCCTGTATATAGCCTCCTTATATTACCCCTACCTACATACATGCCTCAATTACCTCCACTACCCCCACACATTCACCCTGTATATAGCCTCCTTATATTACCCCTACCTACATACATGCCTCAATTACCTCCACTACTCCCACACATTCACCCTGTATATAGCCTCCTTATATTACCCCTACCTACATACATGCCTCAATTACCTCCACTACCCCCACACATTCACCCTGTATATAGCCTCCTTATATTACCCCTACCTACATACATGCCTCAATTACCTCCACTACCTCAACACATTCACCCTGTATATAGCCTCCTTATATTACCCCTACCTACATACATGCCTCAATTACCTCCACTACCTCAACACATTCACCCTGTATATAGCCTCCTTATATTACCCCTAACTACATACATGCCTCAATTACCTCCACTACCTCAACACATTCACCCTGTATATAGCCTCCTTATATTACCCCTACCTACATACATGCCTCAATTACCTCCACTACCCCCACACATTCACCCTGTATATAGCCTCCTTATATTACCCCTACCTACATACATGCCTCAATTACCTCCACTACCTCAACACATTGACCCTGTATATAGCCTCCTTATATTACCCCTACCTACATACATGCCTCAATTACCTCCACTACCTCAACACATTGACCCTGTGTATAGCCTCCTTATATTACCCCTACCTACATACATGCCTCAATTACCTCCACTACCCCCACACATTCACCCTGTATATAGCCTCCTTATATTACCCCTACCTACATACATGCCTCAATTACCTCCACTACCTCCACACATTCACCCTGTATATAGCCTCCTTATATTACCCCTACCTACATACATGCCTCAATTACCTCCACTACCCCCACACATTCACCCTGTATATAGCCTCCTTATATTACCCCTACCTACATACATGCCTCAATTACCTCCACTACCCCCCACACATTCACCCTGTATATAGCCTCCTTATATTACCCCTACCTACATACATGCCTCAATTACCTCCACTACCCCCCACACATTCACCCTGTATATAGCCTCCTTATATTACCCCTACCTACATACATTACCTCCACTACCCCCACACATTCACCCTGTATATAGCCTCCTTATATTACCCCCACACATTCACCCTGTATATAGCCTCCTTATATTACCCCCACACATTCACCCTGTATATAGCCTCCTTATATTACCCCCACACATTCACCCTGTATATAGCCTCCTTATATTACCCCTACCTACATACATGCCTCCACTACCCCAACACATTCACCCTGTGTATAGCCTCCTTATATTACCCCTACCTACATACATTACCTCCACTACCCCCACACATTCACCCTGTATATAGCCTCCTTATATTACCCCCACACATTCACCCTGTATATAGCCTCCTTATATTACCCCCACACATTCACCCTGTATATAGCCTCCTTATATTACCCCTACCTACATACATGCCTCAATTACCTCCACTACCCCCACACATTCACCCTGTATATAGCATCGTTATATTACCCCTACCTACATACATGCCTCCACTACCCCCACACATTCACCCTGTATATAGCATCCTTATATTACCCCTACCTACATACATGCCTCAATTACCTCCACTACCCCCACACATTCACCCTGTATACAGCCTCCTTATATTACCCCTACCTACATACATGCTTCAATTACCTCCACTACCTCAACACATTGACCCTGTATATAGCCTCCTTATATTACCCCTACCTACATACATGCCTCAATTACCTCCACTACCTCAACACATTGACCCTGTGTATAGCCTCCTTATATTACCCCTACCTACATACATACCTCAATTACCTCCACTACCCCCACACATTCACCCTGTATATAGCCTCCTTATATTACCCCTACCTACATACATGCCTCAATTACCTCCACTACCTCAACACATTCACCCTGTATATAGCCTCCTTATATTACCCCTACCTACATACATGCCTCAATTACCTCCACTACCCCCACACATTCACCCTGTATATAGCCTCCTTATATTACCCCTACCTACATACATGCCTCAATTACCTCCACTACCCCCACACATTCACCCTGTATATAGCCTCCTTATATTACCCCTACCTACATACATGCCTCAATTACCTCCACTACCTCAACACATTGACCCTGTATATAGCCTCCTTATATTACCCCTACCTACATACATGCCTCCACTACCTCAACACATTGACCCTGTGTATAGCCTCCTTATATTACCCCTACCTACATACATGCCTCAATTACCTCCACTACCCCCACACATTCACCCTGTATATAGCCTCCTTATATTACCCCTACCTACATACATGCCTCAACTACCTCCACTACCCCCACACATTCACCCTGTATATAGCCTCCTTATATTACCCCTACCTACATACATGCCTCAATTACCTCCACTACCCCCACACATTCACCCTGTATATAGCCTCCTTATATTACCCCTACCTACATACATGCCTCAATTACCTCCACTACCTCAACACATTCACCCTGTGTATAGCCTCCTTATATTACTTATTATACATTCACCCTGTATATAGCCATGTTATTACCTGGTACACCCTGTATATAGCCTCCTTATATTACCTCAACACATTCACCCTGTGTATAGCCTCCTTATATTACCCCCACACATTGACCCTGTATATAGCCTCCTTATATTACCTCAACACATTGACCCTGTGTATAGCCTCCTTATATTACCCCCACACATTCACCCTGTATATAGCCTCCTTATATTACCCCCACACATTGACCCTGTATATAGCCTCCTTATATTACCCCCACACATTGACCCTGTATATAGCCTCCTTATATTACCTCAACACATTGACCCTGTATATAGCCTCCTTATATTACCCCCCACACATTCACCCTGTATATAGCCTCCTTATATTACCCCCACACATTGACCCTGTATATAGCCTCCTTATATTACCTCAACACATTCACCCTGTATATAGCCTCCTTATATTACCTCAACACATTCACCCTGTGTATAGCCTCCTTATATTACCCCCACACATTCACCCTGTATATAGCCTCCTTATATTACCCCCACACATTCACCCTGTATATAGCCTCCTTATATTACCCCCACACATTCACCCTGTATATAGCCTCCTTATATTACCCCCACACATTGACCCTGTATATAGCCTCCTTATATTACCTCAACACATTCACCCTGTATATAGCCTCCTTATATTACCTCAACACATTCACCCTGTATATAGCCTCCTTATATTACCTCAACACATTCACCCTGTATATAGCCTCCTTATATTACCTCAACACATTCACCCTGTGTATAGCCTCCTTATATTACCCCCACACATTCACCCTGTATATAGCCTCCTTATATTACCCCCACACATTCACCCTGTATATAGCCTCCTTATATTACCCCCACACATTCACCCTGTATATAGCCTCCTTATATTACCCCCACACATTGACCCTGTATATAGCCTCCTTATATTACTCAACACATTCACCCTGTATATAGCCTCCTTATATTACCTCAACACATTCACCCTGTATATAGCCTCCTTATATTACCTCAACACATTCACCCTGTATATAGCCTCCTTATATTACCTCAACACATTCACCCTGTGTATAGCCTCCTTATATTACCCCCACACATTCACCCTGTATATAGCCTCCTTATATTACCCCCACACATTCACCCTGTGTATAGCCTCCTTATATTACCCCCACACATTCACCCTGTGTATAGCCTCCTTATATTACCCCCACACATTCACCCTGTATATAGCCTCCTTATATTACCCCCACACATTCACCCTGTATATAGCCTCCTTATATTACCCCCACACATTCACCCTGTATATAGCCTCCTTATATTACCCCCACACATTCACCCTGTGTATAGCCTCCTTATATTACCCCCACACATTCACCCTGTATATAGCCTCCTTATATTACCCCCACACATTCACCCTGTATATAGCCTCCTTTATATTACCCCCACACATTCACCCTGTGTATAGCCTCCTATATTACCCCCACACATTCACCCCTGTATATAGCCTCCTTATATTACCCCTACCTACATACATGCCTCAATTACCTCCACTACCCCCACACATTCACCCTGTGTATAGCCTCCTTATATTACCCCTACCTACATACATGCCTCAATTACCTCCACTACCCCCCACACATTCACCCTGTATATAGCCTCCTTATATTACCCCTACCTACATACATGCCTCAATTACCTCCACTTACCCCCACACATTCACCCTGTATATAGCCTCCTTATATTACCCCTACCTACATACATGCCTCAATTACCTCCACTACCTCAACACATTCACCCTGTATATAGCCTCCTTATATTACCCCCACACATTCACCCTGTGTATAGCCTCCTTATATTACCCCCACACATTCACCCTGTATATAGGCCTCCTTATATTACCCCCACACATTCACCCTGTATATAGCCTCCTTATATTACCCCCACACATTCACCCTGTATATAGCCTCCTTATATTACCTCAACACATTCACCCTGTATATAGCCTCCTTATATTACCTCAACACATTCACCCTGTATATAGCCTCCTTATATTACCCCCACACATTCACCCTGTATATAGCCTCCTTATATTACCTCAACACATTCACCCTGTATATAGCCCTCCTTATATTACCTCAACACATTCACCCTGTATATAGCCTCCTTATATTACCCTCAACACATTCACCCTGTATATAGCCTCCTATATTACCTCAACACATTCACCCTGTATATAGCCTCCTTATATTACCCCCCACACATTCACCCTGTATATAGCCTCCTTATATTACCCCCACACATTCACCCTGTATATAGCCTCCTTATATTACCTCAACACATTCACCCTGTATATAGCCTCCTTATATTACCTCAACACATTCACCCTGTATATAGCCTCCTTATATTACCCCCACACATTGACCCTGTATATAGCCTCCTTATATTACCTCAACACATTCACCCTGTATATAGCCTCCTTATATTACCTCAACACATTCACCCTGTATATAGCCTCCTTATATTACCTCAACACATTCACCCTGTATATAGCCTCCTTATATTACCCCCACACATTGACCCTGTATATAGCCTCCTTATATTACCTCAACACATTCACCCTGTATATAGCCTCCTTATATTACCTCAACACATTCACCCTGTATATAGCCTCCTTATATTACCCCCACACATTCACCCTGTATATAGCCTCCTTATATTACCCCCACACATTCACCCTGTATATAGCCTCCTTATATTACCTCAACACATTCACCCTGTATATAGCCTCCTTATATTACCCCCACACATTCACCCTGTATATAGCCTCCTTATATTACCTCAACACATTCACCCTGTATATAGCCTCCTTATATTACCTCAACACATTCAACCTGTATATAGCCTCCTTATATTACCTCAACACATTCACCCTGTATATAGCCTCCTTATATTACCTCAACACATTCACCCTGTATATAGCCTCCTTATATTACCCCCACACATTCACCCTGTATATAGCCTCCTTATATTACCCCCACACATTCACCCTGTATATAGCCTCCTTATATTACCTCAACACATTCACCCTGTATATAGCCTCCTTATATTACCTCAACACATTCACCCTGTATATAGCCTCCTTATATTACCCCCACACATTCACCCTGTATATAGCCTCCTTATATTACCTCAACACATTCACCCTGTATATAGCCTCCTTATATTACCTCAACACATTCACCCTGTATATAGCCTCCTTATATTACCTCAACACATTCACCCTGTATATAGCCTCCTTATATTACCTCAACACATTCACCCTGTATATAGCCTCCTTATATTACCCCCCACACATTCACCCTGTATATAGCCTCCTTATATTACCCCCACACATTCACCCTGTATATAGCCTCCTTATATTACCTCAACACATTCACCCTGTATATAGCCTCCTTATATTACCTCAACACATTCACCCTGTATATAGCCTCCTTATATTACCCCCACACATTGACCCTGTATATAGCCTCCTTATATTACCTCAACACATTCACCCTGTATATAGCCTCCTTATATTACCTCAACACATTCACCCTGTATATAGCCTCCTTATATTACCCCCCACACATTCACCCTGTATATAGCCTCCTTATATTACCCCCACACATTCACCCTGTATATAGCCTCCTTACCTCAACACATTCACCCTGTATATAGCCTCCTTATATTACCCCCACACATTCACCCTGTATATAGCCTCCTTATATTACCTCAACACATTCACCCTGTATATAGCCTCCTTATATTACCTCAACACATTCACCCTGTATATAGCCTCCTTATATTACCTCAACACATTCACCCTGTATATAGCCTCCTTATATTACCTCAACACATTCACCCTGTATATAGCCTCCTTATATTACCCCCCACACATTCACCCTGTATATAGCCTCCTTATATTACCCCCACACATTCACCCTGTATATAGCCTCCTTATATTACCTCAACACATTCACCCTGTATATAGCCTCCTTATATTACCTCAACACATTCACCCTGTATATAGCCTCCTTATATTACCCCCACACATTGACCCTGTATATAGCCTCCTTATATTACCCCCACACATTGACCCTGTATATAGCCTCCTTATATTACCCCCACACATTCACCCTGTATATAGCATCCTTATATTACCCCCACACATTCACCCTGTATATAGCATCCTTATATTACCCCCCACACATTCACCCTGTATATAGCCTCCTTATATTACCCCCACACATTGACCCTGTATATAGCCTCCTTATATTACCCCCCACACATTGACCCTGTATATAGCCTCCTTATATTACCCCCACACATTCACCCTGTATATAGCATCCTTATATTACCCCCACACATTCACCCTGTATATAGCATCCTTATATTACCCCCACACATTCACCCTGTATATAGCCTCCTTATATTACCCCCACACATTCACCCTGTATATAGCCTCCTTATATTACCCCCACACATTCACCCTGTATATAGCCTCCTTATATTACCCCCACACATTGACCCTGTATATAGCCTCCTTATATTACCCCCACACATTGACCCTGTATATAGCCTCCTTATATTACCCCCACACATTCACCCTGTATATAGCCTCCTTATATTACCCCCCACACATTCACCCTGTATATAGCCTCCTTATATTACCCCCACACATTCACCCTGTATATAGCCTCCTTATATTACCCCCACACATTCACCCTGTATATAGCCTCCTTATATTACCCCCACACATTCACCCTGTATATAGCCTCCTTATATTACCCCCACACATTCACCCTGTATATAGCCTCCTTATATTACCCCCACACATTCACCCTGTATATAGCCTCCTTATATTACCCCCACACATTGACCCTGTATATAGCCTCCTTATATTACCTCAACACATTCACCCTGTATATAGCCTCCTTATATTACCTCAACACATTCACCCTGTATATAGCCTCCTTATATTACCTCAACACATTCACCCTGTATATAGCCTCCTTATATTACCTCAACACATTCACCCTGTATATAGCCTCCTTATATTACCCCCACACATTCACCCTGTATATAGCCTCCTTATATTACCTCAACACATTCACCCTGTATATAGCCTCCTTATATTACCCCCCACACATTGACCCTGTATATAGCCTCCTTATATTACCCCCCACACATTCACCCTGTATATAGCCTCCTTATATTACCCCCACACATTCACCCTGTATATAGCCTCCTTATATTACCCCCACACATTCACCCTGTATATAGCCTCCTTATATTACCCCCACACATTCACCCTGTATATAGCCTCCTTATATTACCCCCACACATTCACCCTGTATATAGCCTCCTTATATTACCCCCCACACATTGACCCTGTATATAGCCTCCTTATATTACCCCCACACATTGACCCTGTATATAGCCTCCTTATATTACCCCCACACATTGACCCTGTATATAGCCTCCTTATATTACCTCTGTCCTTTAGCTTAGCGTGTACCGCTTTGCTGCAAGGTCCACTTACTTCTCTAACAACAATGGCTGCCACAGTAAGAACTCCCGGACTCTCTTCTCCACTGTCAGCAAACTACTTCAGCCCCATGATGACACCTCCCTACATACATGCCTCCTTATATTACCCCCACACATTCACCCTGTATATAGCCTCCTTATATTACCCCCACACATTCACCCTGTATATAGCCTCCTTATATTACCCCCACACATTCACCCTGTATATAGCCTCCTTATATTACCCCCACACATTCACCCTGTATATAGCCTCCTTATATTACCCCCACACATTGACCCTGTATATAGCCTCCTTATATTACCTCTGTCCTTTAGCTTAGCGTGTACCGCTTTGCTGCAAGGTCCACTTACTTCTCTAACAACAATGGCTGCCACAATAAGAACTCCCGGACTCTCTTCTCCACTGTCAGCAAACTACTTCAGCCCCATGATGACACCTCCCTACATACATGCCTCCTTATATTACCCCCACACATTCACCCTGTATATAGCCTCCTTATATTACCCCCACACATTCACCCTGTATATAGCCTCCTTATATTACCCCCCACACATTCACCCTGTATATAGCCTCCTTATATTACCCCCACACATTCACCCTGTATATAGCCTCCTTATATTACCCCCACACATTGACCCTGTATATAGCCTCCTTATATTACCTCTGTC
>NC_034181.2:1659166-1747700 GCF_002021735.2 Oncorhynchus kisutch
ATCCAGATCCATCAGATGTAGTCATCATAATACTGAACAGACATATAAACCCAGCGTGTAAAACATCCCAGAAGTGTCTCTCAAACTGGGCACAAATGTGTTTACATCCCTGTTAGTGAGCATTTGTCCTTTGCCAAGATAATCCATCCACCTGACAGGTGTGGCATATCAAGAAGCTGATTGAACAGCATGATCATTACACAGGTGCACCTTGTGCTGGGGACAAAGGCACTGCGTCGCAGTGCTTGAGGCGTCACTACAGACCCGTTTTCGATCCCAGGATGTGTCACAGCCGGCCATGACCGGGAGATCCATGAGATGGCGCACAATTGGCCAGCGCCATCCGGGTTAGGGGATGGTTTGGCCCAGCGTCGTCCGGGTTAGGGGATGGTTTGGCCCAGCGTCGTCCGGGTTAGGGGAGGGTTTGGCCCAGCGTCGTCCGGGTTAGGGGAGGGTTTGGCCCAGCGTCGTCCGGGTTAGGGGAGGGTTTGGCCCAGAGTCGTCCGGGTTAGGGGAGGGTTTGGCCCAGAGTCGTCTGGGTTAGGGGAGGGTTTGCTATAATGGACGGACCAAGGCGCAGCGGGATCGGAGTTCCACATCTTTATTAAAAGTGAAACTTTCAACAAAAACAATAAACAAGCAACAAACCGTAGAGTAACGTAGTGCAACAAGCGCATACACAAACAATGTCAAGCAGGGGGGAACAAGGACACCTTAAGGAGGATCCCCAATTCAAATCAAATCAAATGTATTTATATAGACCTTCGTACATCAGCTGATGTCTCAAAGTGCTGTACAGAAACTCAGCCTAAAACCCCAAACAGCAAGCAATGCAGGTGTAGAAGCACGGTGGCTAGGAAAAACTCCCTAGAACGGCCAAAACCTAGGAAGAAACCTAGAGAGGAACCAGGCTAAGAGGGTTGGCCAGTCTTCTTCTGGCTGTGCCGGGTGGAGAGGAACCAGGCTAAGAGGGTTGGCCAGTCTTCTTCTGGCTGTGCCGGGTGGAGAGGAACCAGGCTAAGAGGGTTGGCCAGTCTTCTTCTGGCTGTGCCGGGTGGAGAGGAACCAGGCTAAGAGGGTTGGCCAGTCTTCTTCTGGCTGTGCCGGGTGGAGAGGAACCAGGCTAAGAGGGTTGGCCAGTCTTCTTCTGGCTGTGCCGGGTGGAGAGGAACCAGGCTATGTGGGTTGGCCAGTCCTCTTTTGACAGTGCCGGGTGGAGATTATAAACCTAGAGAGGACCCAGGCTAAGAGGTTTTGCCAGTCCTCTTCTGGCTGTGCCGGGTGGAGATTATAAACCTAGAGAGGAACCAGGCTAAGAGGGTTGGCCAGTCTTCTTCTGGCTGTGCCGGGTGGAGAGGAACCAGGCTAAGAGGGTTGGCCAGTCTTCTTCTGGCTGTGCCGGGTGGAGAGGAACCAGGCTAAGAGGGTTGGCCAGTCTTCTTCTGGCTGTGCCGGGTGGAGATTATAAACCTAGAGAGGAACCAGGCTAAGAGGGTTGGCCAGTCCTCTTCTGGCTGTGCCGGGTGGAGAGGAACCAGGCTAAGAGGGTTGGCCAGTTTTCTTCTGGCTGTGCCGGAATTAGAGACAATTGGAGAGAATGATAATCAGCTGCCTCTAATTGGGAACCATACTCAATCCCAAACATAGAAATAAATTGACTAGAACACCCCCTAGTCAGGCCCTGACCTACAACACCATAGAGAACCCCGAGGGCTCTCTATGGTCAGGGCGTGACACGATCAGTATTTACCTGGCTAAAAGAGAAGGAATATAATATCTATTGTTTATATCTAACTCCTTCAATAATTTTAGATGAAGTGTTGTGGAAAAGGTCAGGGGGGGTGGAAAAGGTCAGGGGGGGGGAAAGGTCAGGGGAGATGGAAAAGGTCAGGGGGGGAAAGGTCAGGGGGGTGGAAAAGGTCAGGGGGGGGGGGGGGGGGGTCGGGGGGGGAATATATTTCTCCCATCGGCAAAGAAACCTAGTGAGATATACATGGAGGAGGTTTATATAGGTTTATATACATGGAGGAGGTTTAATATCCTGACCTAGTGAGATATACATGGAGGAGGTTTATATAGGTTTATATACATGGAGGAGGTTTATATAGGTTTATATACATGGAGGAGGTTTATATAGGTTTATATACATGGAGGAGGTTTAATATCCTGACCTAGTGAGATATACATGGAGGAGGTTTAATATCCTGACCTAGTGAGATATACATGGAGGAGGTTTAATATCCTGACCTAGTGAGATATACATGGAGGAGGTTTAATATCCTGACCTAGTGAGATATACATGGAGGAGGTTTAATATCCTGACCTAGTGAGATATACATGGAGGAGGTTTAATATCCTGACCTAGTGAGATATACATGGAGGAGGTTTAATATCCTGACCTAGTGAGATATACATGGAGGAGGTTTAATATCCTGACCTAGTGAGATATACATGGAGGAGGTTTAATATCCTGACCTAGTGAGATATACATGGAGGAGGTTTAATATCCTGACCTAGTGAGATATACAGGTTTAATATCCTGACCTAGTGAGATATACATGGAGGAGGTTTAATATCCTGACCTAGTGAGATATACATGGAGGAGGTTTAATATCCTGACCTAGTGAGATATACATGGAGGAGGTTTAATACCCTGACCTAGTGAGATATACATGGAGGAGGTTTAATATCCTGACCTAGTGAGATATACATGGAGGAGGTTTAATATCCTGACCTAGTGAGATATACATGGAGGAGGTTTAATACCCTGACCTAGTGAGATATACATGGAGGAGGTTTAATATCCTGACCTAGTGAGATATACATGGAGGAGGTTTAATACCCTGACCTAGTGAGATATACATGGAGGAGGTTTAATATCCTGACCTAGTGAGATATACATGGAGGTTTAATATCCTGACCTAGTGAGATATACATGGAGGAGGTTTAATATCCTGACCTAGTGAGATATACATGGAGGTTTAATACCCTGACCTAGTGAGATATACATGGTGGTTTAATATCCTGACCTAGTGAGATATACATGGAGGTTTAATATCCTGACCTAGTGAGATATACATGGAGGAGGTTTAATATCCTGACCTAGTGAGATATACATGGAGGAGGTTTAATATCCTGACCTAGTGAGATATACATGGTGGAGGTTTAATACCCTGACCTAGTGAGATATACATGGAGGAGGTTTAATATCCTGACCTAGTGAGATATACATGGAGGAGGTTTAATATCCTGACCTAGTGAGATATACATGGAGGAGGTTTAATATCCTGACCTAGTGAGATATACATGGAGGAGGTTTAATATCCTGACCTAGTGAGATATACATGGAGGAGGTTTAATATCCTGACCTAGTGAGATATACATGGAGGAGGTTTAATACCCTGACCTAGTGAGATATACATGGTGGTTTAATATCCTGACCTAGTGAGATATACATGGAGGAGGTTTAATACCCTGACCTAGTGAGATATACATGGTGGTTTAATATCCTGACCTAGTGAGATATACATGGAGGTTTAATATCCTGACCTAGTGAGATATACATGGAGGAGGTTTAATACCCTGACCTAGTGAGATATACATGGTGGTTTAATATCCTGACCTAGTGAGATATACATGGAGGTTTAATATCCTGACCTAGTGAGATATACATGGAGGAGGTTTAATATCCTGACCTAGTGAGATATACATGGAGGAGGTTTAATATCCTGACCTAGTGAGATATACATGGAGGAGGTTTAATATCCTGACCTAGTGAGATATACATGGAGGAGGTTTAATATCCTGACCTAGTGAGATATACATGGTGGTTTAATATCCTGACCTAGTGAGATATACATGGAGGTTTAATACCCTGACCTAGTGAGATATACATGGTGGAGGTTTAATATCCTGACCTAGTGAGATATACATGGAGGAGGTTTAATATCCTGACCTAGTGAGATATACATGGAGGAGGTTTAATATCCTGACCTAGTGAGATATACATGGAGGAGGTTTAATATCCTGACCTAGTGAGATATACATGGTGGAGGTTTAATATCCTGACCTAGTGAGATATACATGGAGGAGGTTTAATATCCTGACCTAGTGAGATATACATGGAGGAGGTTTAATATCCTGACCTAGTGAGATATACATGGAGGAGGTTTAATATCCTGACCTAGTGAGATATACATGGAGGAGGTTTAATACCCTGACCTAGTGAGATATACATGGTGGTTTAATATCCTGACCTAGTGAGATATACATGGAGGTTTAATATCCTGACCTAGTGAGATATACATGGAGGAGGTTTAATATCCTGACCTAGTGAGATATACATGGAGGAGGTTTAATATCCTGACCTAGTGAGATATACATGGAGGAGGTTTAATATCCTGACCTAGTGAGATATACATGGAGGAGGTTTAATATCCTGACCTAGTGAGATATACATGGAGGAGGTTTAATATCCTGACCTAGTGAGATATACATGGAGGAGGTTTAATATCCTGACCTAGTGAGATATACATGGAGGAGGTTTAATATCCTGACCTAGTGAGATATACATGGTGGAGGTTTAATATCCTGACCTAGTGAGATATACATGGAGGAGGTTTAATACCCTGACCTAGTGAGATATACATGGAGGAGGTTTAATATCCTGACCTAGTGAGATATACATGGAGGAGGTTTAATATCCTGACCTAGTGAGATATACATGGAGGAGGTTTAATACCCTGACCTAGTGAGATATACATGGAGGAGGTTTAATATCCTGACCTAGTGAGATATACATGGTGGAGGTTTAATACCCTGACCTAGTGAGATATACATGGAGGTTTAATATCCTGACCTAGTGAGATATACATGGAGGAGGTTTAATACCCTGACCTAGTGAGATATACATGGAGGAGGTTTAATATCCTGACCTAGTGAGATATACATGGAGGAGGTTTAATATCCTGACCTAGTGAGATATACATGGAGGTTTAATATCCTGACCTAGTGAGATATACATGGAGGTTTAATACCCTGACCTAGTGAGATATACATGGAGGAGGTTTAATACCCTGACCTAGTGAGATATACATGGAGGAGGTTTAATATCCTGACCTAGTGAGATATACATGGAGGAGGTTTAATATCCTGACCTAGTGAGATATACATGGAGGAGGTTTAATATCCTGACCTAGTGAGATATACATGGAGGTTTAATATCCTGACCTAGTGAGATATACATGGAGGTTTAATACCCTGACCTAGTGAGATATACATGGAGGAGGTTTAATACCCTGACCTAGTGAGATATACATGGAGGAGGTTTAATATCCTGACCTAGTGAGATATACATGGAGGAGGTTTAATATCCTGACCTAGTGAGATATACATGGAGGAGGTTTAATATCCTGACCTAGTGAGATATACATGGAGGTTTAATATCCTGACCTAGTGAGATATACATGGAGGAGGTTTAATACCCTGACCTAGTGAGATATACATGGAGGAGGTTTAATATCCTGACCTAGTGAGATATACATGGAGGAGGTTTAATATCCTGACCTAGTGAGATATACATGGAGTTTTAATATCCTGACCTAGTGAGATATACATGGAGGTTTAATATCCTGACCTAGTGAGATATACATGGAGGAGGTTTAATATCCTGACCTAGTGAGATATACATGGACGAGGTTTAATATCCTGACCTAGTGAGATATACATGGAGGAGGTTTAATATCCTGACCTAGTGAGATATACATGGAGGAGGTTTAATATCCTGACCTAGTGAGATATACATGGAGGAGGTTTAATATCCTGACCTAGTGAGATATACATGGAGGAGGTTTAATATCCTGACCTAGTGAGATATACATGGAGGAGGTTTAATATCCTGACCTAGTGAGATATACATGGTGGAGGTTTAATATCCTGACCTAGTGAGATATACATGGAGGAGGTTTAATATCCTGACCTAGTGAGATATACATGGAGGTTTAATATCCTGACCTAGTGAGATATACATGGAGGAGGTTTAATACCCTGACCTAGTGAGATATACATGGAGGAGGTTTAATATCCTGACCTAGTGAGATATACATGGTGGAGGTTTAATATCCTGACCTAGTGAGATATACATGGAGGAGGTTTAATATCCTGACCTAGTGAGATATACATGGAGGTTTAATATCCTGACCTAGTGAGATATACATGGAGGAGGTTTAATATCCTGACCTAGTGAGATATACATGGAGGTTTAATACCCTGACCTAGTGAGATATACATGGAGGAGGTTTAATACCCTGACCTAGTGAGATATACATGGAGGAGGTTTAATATCCTGACCTAGTGAGATATACATGGAGGAGGTTTAATACCCTGACCTAGTGAGATATACATGGAGGAGGTTTAATATCCTGACCTAGTGAGATATACATGGAGGAGGTTTAATACCCTGACCTAGTGAGATATACATGGAGGAGGTTTAATACCCTGACCTAGTGAGATATACATGGTGGAGGTTTAATACCCTGACCTAGTGAGATATACATGGAGGAGGTTTAATACCCTGACCTAGTGAGATATACATGGAGGAGGTTTAATACCCTGACCTAGTGAGATATACATGGAGGAGGTTTAATACCCTGACCTAGTGAGATATACATGGAGGAGGTTTAATACCCTGACCTAGTGAGATATACATGGAGGAGGTTTAATATCCTGACCTAGTGAGATATACATGGAGGAGGTTTAATATCCTGACCTAGTGAGATATACATGGAGGAGGTTTAATATCCTGACCTAGTGAGATATACATGGAGGAGGTTTAATATCCTGACCTAGTGAGATATACATGGAGGAGGTTTAATATCCTGACCTAGTGAGATATACATGGTGGAGGTTTAATATCCTGACCTAGTGAGATATACATGGAGGTTTAATACCCTGACCTAGTGAGATATACATGGTGGAGGTTTAATATCCTGACCTAGTGAGATATACACGGAGGTTTAATATCCTGACCTAGTGAGATATACATGGAGGTTTAATATCCTGACCTAGTGAGATATACATGGAGGTTTAATATCCTGACCTAGTGAGATATACATGGAGGTTTAATATCCTGACCTAGTGAGATATACATGGAGGAGGTTTAATATCCTGACCTAGTGAGATATACATGGAGGTTTAATATCCTGACCTAGTGAGATATACATGGAGGAGGTTTAATACCCTGACCTAGTGAGATATACATGGAGGAGGTTTAATATCCTGACCTAGTGAGATATACATGGAGGTTTAATATCCTGACCTAGTGAGATATACATGGAGGAGGTTTAATATCCTGACCTAGTGAGATATACATGGAGGAGGTTTAATATCCTGACCTAGTGAGATATACATGGAGGAGGTTTAATATCCTGACCTAGTGAGATATACATGGAGGAGGTTTAATACCCTGACCTAGTGAGATATACATGGAGGAGGTTTAATACCCTGACCTAGTGAGATATACATGGAGGAGGTTTAATATCCTGACCTAGTGAGATATACATGGAGGTTTAATATCCTGACCTAGTGAGATATACATGGAGGTTTAATATCCTGACCTAGTGAGATATACATGGAGGAGGTTTAATATCCTGACCTAGTGAGATATACATGGAGGAGGTTTAATATCCTGACCTAGTGAGATATACATGGAGGTTTAATATCCTGACCTAGTGAGATATACATGGAGGAGGTTTAATATCCTGACCTAGTGAGATATACATGGAGGAGGTTTAATATCCTGACCTAGTGAGATATACATGGAGGAGGTTTAATATCCTGACCTAGTGAGATATACATGGAGGAGGTTTAATACCCTGACCTAGTGAGATATACATGGAGGAGGTTTAATACCCTGACCTAGTGAGATATACATGGAGGAGGTTTAATATCCTGACCTAGTGAGATATACATGGAGGTTTAATATCCTGACCTAGTGAGATATACATGGAGGAGGTTTAATATCCTGACCTAGTGAGATATACATGGAGGAGGTTTAATATCCTGACCTAGTGAGATATACATGGAGGAGGTTTAATACCCTGACCTAGTGAGATATACATGGAGGAGGTTTAATACCCTGACCTAGTGAGATATACATGGAGGAGGTTTAATATCCTGACCTAGTGAGATATACATGGAGGTTTAATATCCTGACCTAGTGAGATATACATGGAGGAGGTTTAATATCCTGACCTAGTGAGATATACATGGAGGAGGTTTAATATCCTGACCTAGTGAGATATACATGGAGGAGGTTTAATACCCTGACCTAGTGAGATATACATGGAGGAGATTTAATATCCTGACCTAGTGAGATATACATGGAGGAGGTTTAATACCCTGACCTAGTGAGATAAACATGGTGGAGGTTTAATACCCTGACCTAGTGAGATATACATGGTGGAGGTTTAATACCCTGACCTAGTGAGATATACATGGTGGAGGTTTAATATCCTGACCTAGTGAGATATACAGGTTTAATATCCTGACCTAGTGAGATATACATGGAGGAGGTTTAATATCCTGACCTAGTGAGATATACATGGAGGAGGTTTAATATCCTGACCTAGTGAGATATACATGGTGGAGGTTTAATACCCTGACCTAGTGAGATATACATGGTGGAGGTTTAATACCCTGACCTAGTGAGATATACATGGTGGAGGTTTAATATCCTGACCTAGTGAGATATACATGGAGGAGGTTTAATATCCTGACCTAGTGAGATATACATGGTGGAGGTTTAATACCCTGACCTAGTGAGATATACAGGTTTAATATCCTGACCTAGTGAGATATACATGGAGGAGGTTTAATATCCTGACCTAGTGAGATATACAGGTTTAATATCCTGACCTAGTGAGATATACAGGTTTAATATCCTGACCTAGTGAGATATACAGGTTTAATATCCTGACCTAGTGAGATATACATGGAGGAGGTTTAATATCCTGACCTAGTGAGATATACAGGTTTAATATCCTGACCTAGTGAGATATACAGGTTTAATATCCTGACCTAGTGAGATATACAGGTTTAATATCCTGACCTAGTGAGATATACAGGTTTAATATCCTGACCTAGTGAGATATACAGGTTTAATATCCTGACCTAGTGAGATATACATGGAGGAGGTTTAATATCCTGACCTAGTGAGATATACAGGTTTAATATCCTGACCTAGTGAGATATACAGGTTTAATATCCTGACCTAGTGAGATATACAGGTTTAATATCCTGACCTAGTGAGATATACAGGTTTAATATCCTGACCTAGTGAGATATACATGGAGGTTTAATATCCTGACCTAGTGAGGATATTAAAATCTAAAATCACTAAAATCTAAAATGGTAAATTGTCTTAGATGGTCATGTGATCTGGTATCTGGGGCAGCAGGGTAGCCTAGTGGTTAGAGTGTTGGACTAGTAACCGAAAGGTTGCAAATTTGAATTCCCGAGCTGACAAGGTAAAGAAATCTGTCGTTCTGCCCCTGAACAAGGCAGTTAACCCACTGTTCCTCGGCCGTAATTGAAAATAAGAATTGGTTCTTAACTGACTTGCCTAGTTAAATAAAGGTAAAATAAATACATTTATTGAAAACATATTCAGTTATGTGGTGTAGTTACTCAGATCGCCACTAGAGGGAGGCAGGCCTCAGCTAAATCGTACACAGACGTCAAATCAACAGCAGCAGGGTTGAGAATCTCTCAGCTCTCGAAGCAAACCGTTTTAGAAGACCTGTGAGGATTAAAAAGGATTTCAGGTCTGCAACCAACACACTCTCACACACACACACACACACACACACACACACACACACACACACACACACACACACACACACACACACACACACACACACACACACACACACACACACACACTCACTCTCTGCAGGCTGCTGAGGGGAGAACGTCTCATAATAATGTCCTGAATGGAGAGAATGGCATTAAAGACCTGGACACCATGTGTTTGATGTATTTGATACCATTCCACTATGCCGCTCCAGCCATTACCACCAGCCTGTCCTCCCCAATTAAGGTGCCACCAACCCCCTGTGACACGCACATCAGGCCTCCGCTCCCGATAAGGCACTTCATCTCAGGCATATGTGAAATGCATAGGCTACTCAACATGACTCTGGTATATCCCTTTCATACAAAAATAGACCAAAATCCCACTAATTTGCCTGCTTTTTGTATATAGAATTCTATACTATACTGTAGTATACCGCCATCATGTGTAGTACTTACTATAGAATGTTATAGTACACTGTCGAATACTATAGTAAATACTAATGTATTATCCGCAAAAACACTACCATTTTTAAACTATGGTAAACACCACACTATTTAATTTACATATACCACTCCCCTTTTCCTTCGCCAATGTGTGCCACCCATGTGAGAAAGATACATGCCAAGTAGAGACAATATATTGAGTTCCCTGCAGATTATAATAAAAAGCTGAAGTTCTAAACTCTGTGTTCAGACCTATCTAATGTCTAACTACCTATCTAATGTCTAACTACCTATCTAATGTCTAACTAACTACCTATCTAATGTCTAACTACCTATCTAATGTCTAACTACCTATCTAATGTCTAACTACCTATCTAATGTCTACTACCTTAATGTCTAACTAACTACCTATCTAATGTCTAACTACCTATCTAATGTCTAACTACCCTATCTAATGTCTAACTACCTATCTAATGTCTAACTACCTATCTAATGTCTAACTACCTATCTAATGGCTAACTACCTATCTAATGTCTAACTAACTACCTATCTAATGTCTAACTACCTATCTAATGTCTAACTACCTATCTAATGTCTAACTACCTATCTAATGTCTAACTACCTATCTAATGTCTAACTAACTACCTATCTAATGTCTAACTACCTATCTAATGTCTAACTACCTATCTAATGTCTAACTACATATCTAATGTCTAACTAACTACCTATCTAATGTCTAACTAACTACCTATCTAATGTCTAACTACCTATCTAATGTCTAACTACCTATCTAATGTCTAACTACCTATCTAATGTCTAACTACCTATCTAATGTCTAACTAACTACCTATCTAATGTCTAACTACCTATCTAATGTCTAACTACCTATCTAATGTCTAACTACATATCTAATGTCTAACTAACTACCTATCTAATGTCTAACTAACTACCTATCTAATGTCTAACTACCTATCTAATGTCTAACTAACTATCTAATGTCTAACTACCTATCTAATGTCTAACTACCTATCTAATGTCTAACTACCTATCTAATGTCTAACTAACTACCTATCTAATGTCTAACTAACTACCTATCTAATGTCTAACTACCTATCTAATGTCTAACTAACTACCTATCTAATGTCTAACTACCTATCTAATGTCTAACTACCTATCTAATGTCTAACTACCCATCTAATGTCTAACTAACTACCTATCTAATGTCTAACTAACTACCTATCTAATGTCTAACTACCTATCTAATGTCTAACTAACTACCTATCTAATGTCTAACTAACTACCTATCTAATGTCTAACTAACTACCTATCTAATGTCTAACTAACTACCTATCTAATGTCTAACTAACTACCTATCTAATGTCTAACTAACTACCTATCTAATGTCTAACTAACTACCTATCTAGTCTAACTACCTATCTATCTAATGTTTAACTAACTACCTATCTAATGTCTAACTAACTACCTATCTAATGTCTAACTACCTATCTAATGTCTAACTAACTACCTATCTAATGTCTAACTAACTATCTATCTAATGTCTAACTAACTACCTATCTAATGTCTAACTAACTACCTATCTAATGTCTAACTAACTACCTATCTAATGTCTAACTAACTACCTATCTAATGTCCAACTAACTACCTATCTAATGTCTAACTACCTATCTAATGTCTAACTAACTACCTATCTAATGTCTAACTAACTACCTATCTAATGTCTAACTAACTACCTATCTAATGTCTAACTAACTACCTATCTAGTCTAACTACCTATCTATCTAATGTTTAACTAACTACCTATCTAATGTCTAACTAACTACATATCTAATGTCTAACTAACTACCTACCTAATGTCTAACTAACTACCTATCTAGTCTAACTACCTATCTATCTAATGTTTAACTAACTACCTATCTAATGTCTAACTAACTACCTATCTAATGTCTAACTACCTATCTAATGTCTAACTAACTACCTATCTAATGTCTAACTAACTATCTATCTAATGTCTAACTAACTACCTATCTAATGTCTAACTAACTACCTATCTAATGTCTAACTAACTACCTATCTAATGTCTAACTAACTACCTATCTAATGTCCAACTAACTACCTATCTAATGTCTAACTACCTATCTAATGTCTAACTAACTACCTATCTAATGTCTAACTAACTACCTATCTAATGTCTAACTAACTACCTATCTAATGTCTAACTAACTACCTATCTAGTCTAACTACCTATCTATCTAATGTTTAACTAACTACCTATCTAATGTCTAACTAACTACATATCTAATGTCTAACTAACTACCTACCTAATGTCTAACTAACTACCTATCTAATGTCTAACTACCTATCTATCTAATGTCTAACTAACTACCTATCTAATGTCTAACTACCTATCTATCTAAAGTCTAACTAACTACCTATCTAATGTCTATCTAACTACCTATCTAATGTCTAACTAACTACCTATCTAATGTCTAACTAACTACCTATCTAATGTCTATCTAACTACCTATCTAATGTCTAACTAACTACCTATCTAATGTCTAACTAACTACCTATCTAATGTCTAACTAACTACCTATCTAATGTCTAACTACCTATCTAATGTCTAACTAACTACCTATCTAATGTCTAACTAACTACCTATCTAATGTCTAACTAACTACCTATCTAATGTCTAACTAACTACCTATCTAATGTCTAACTAACTACCTATCTAATGTCTAACTAACTACCTATCTAATGTCTAACTAACTACCTATCTAATGTCTAACTACCTACCTATCTAATGTCTAACTACCTATCTAATGTCTAACTACCTACCTATCTAATGTCTAACTAACTACCTATCTAATGTCTAACTAACTACCTATCTAATGTCTAACTACCTATCTAATGTCTAACTACCTATCTAATGTCTAACTACCTACCTATCTAATGTCTAACTAACTACCTATCTAATGTCTAACTAACTACCTATCTAATGTCTAACTACCTATCTAATGTCTAACTAACTACCTATCTAATGTCTAACTAACTACATATCTAATGTCTAACTAACTACCTATCTAATGTCTAACTAACTACCTATCTAATGTCTAACTAACTACCTATCTAATGTCTAACTACCTATCTAATGTCTAACTACCTATCTAATGTCTAACTACCTATCTAATGTCTAACTAACTACCTATCTAATGTCGAACTAACTACCTATCCAATGTCTAACTACCTATCTAATGTCTAACTACCTATCTAATGTCTAACTAACTACCTATCTAATGTCTAACTAACTACCTATCTAATGTCTAACTAACTACCTATCTAATGTCTAACTACCTATCTAATGTCTAACTAACCTAATCTAATGTCTAACTAACTACCTATCTAATGTCTAACTAACTACCTATCTAATGTCTAACTACCTATCTAATATCTAACTACCTATCTAATGTCTAACTACCTATCTAATGTCTAACTAACTACCTATCTAATGTCTAACTAACTACCTATCTAATGTCTAACTAACTACCTATCTAATGTCTAACTACCTATCTAATGTCTGACTAACTACCTATCTAATGTCTAACTAACTACCTATCTAATGTCTAACTAACTACCTATCTAATGTCTAACTACCTATCTAATGTCTAACTAACTACCTATCTAAAGTCTAACTACCTATCTAATGTCTAACTACCTATCTAATGTCTAACTACCTATCTAATGTCTAACTAACTACCTATCTAATGTCTAACTAACTACCTATCTAATGTCTAACTACCTATCTAATGTCTAACTACCTATCTAATGTCTAACTAACTACCTATCTAATGTCTAACTAACTACCTATCTAATGTCTAACTAACTACCTATCGAGTCTAACTACCTATCTATCTAATGTTTAACTAACTACCTATCTAATGTCTAACTAACTACCTATCTAATGTCTAACTAACTACCTATCTAATGTCTAACTAACTACCTATCTAATGTCTAACTACCTATCTATCTAATGTCTAACTAACTACCTATCTAATGTCTAACTACCTATCTATCTAATGTCTAACTAACTACCTATCTAATGTCTAACTAACTACCTATCTATCTAATGTCTATCTAACTACCTATCTAATGTCTAACTAACTACCTATCTAATGTCTAACTAACTACCTATCTAATGTCTAACTAACTACCTATCTAATGTCTAACTAACTACCTATCTAATGTCTAACTACCTATCTAATGTCTAACTAACTACCTATCTAATGTCTAACTAACTACCTATCTAATGTCTAACTAACTACCTATCTAATGTCTAACTAACTACCTATCTAGTCTAACTACCTATCTATCTAATGTTTAACTAACTACCTATCTAATGTCTAACTAACTACATATCTAATGTCTAACTAACTACCTATCTAATGTCTAACTAACTACCTATCTAATGTCTAACTACCTATCTATCTAATGTCTAACTAACTACCTATCTAATGTCTAACTACCTATCTATCTAATGTCTAACTAACTACCTATCTAATGTCTATCTAACTACCTATCTAATGTCTAACTAACTACCTATCTAATGTCTAACTAACTACCTATCTAATGTCTATCTAACTACCTATCTAATGTCTAACTAACTACCTATCTAATGTCTAACTAACTACCTATCTAATGTCTAACTAACTACCTATCTAATGTCTAACTACCTATCTAATGTCTAACTAACTACCTATCTAATGTCTAACTAACTACCTATCTAATGTCTAACTAACTACCTATCTAATGTCTAACTAACTACCTATCTAATGTCTAACTAACTACCTATCTAATGTATATCTAACTACCTATCTAATGTCTAACTAACTACCTATCTAATGTCTAACTAACTACCTATCTAATGTCTAACTAACTACCTATCTAATGTCTAACTAACTACCTATCTAATGTCTAACTAACTACCTATCTAATGTCTAACTACCTACCTATCTAATGTCTAACTACCTATCTAATGTCTAACTACCTACCTATCTAATGTCTAACTAACTACCTATCTAATGTCTAACTAACTACCTATCTAATGTCTAACTACCTATCTAATGTCTAACTACCTATCTAATGTCTAACTAACTACCTATCTAATGTCTAACTAACTACCTATCTAATGTCTAACTAACTACCTATCTAATGTCTAACTACCTATCTAATGTCTAACTAACTACCTATCTAATGTATATCTAACTACCTATCTAATGTCTAACTAACTACCTATCTAATGTCTAACTAACTACCTATCTAATGTCTAACTAACTACCTATCTAATGTCTAACTAACTACCTATCTAATGTCTAACTAACTACCTATCTAATGTCTAACTAACTACCTATCTAATGTCTAACTACCTACCTATCTAATGTCTAACTACCTATCTAATGTCTAACTACCTACCTATCTAATGTCTAACTAACTACCTATCTAATGTCTAACTAACTACCTATCTAATGTCTAACTACCTATCTAATGTCTAACTACCTATCTAATGTCTAACTACCTACCTATCTAATGTCTAACTAACTACCTATCTAATGTCTAACTAACTACCTATCTAATGTCTAACTACCTATCTAATGTCTAACTAACTACCTATCTAATGTCTAACTAACTACATATCTAATGTCTAACTAACTACCTATCTAATGTCTAACTAACTACCTATCTAATGTCTAACTAACTACCTATCTAATGTCTAACTACCTATCTAATGTCTAACTACCTATCTAATGTCTAACTACCTATCTAATGTCTAACTAACTACCTATCTAATGTCGAACTAACTACCTATCCAATGTCTAACTACCTATCTAATGTCTAACTACCTATCTAATGTCTAACTAACTACCTATCTAATGTCTAACTAACTACCTATCTAATGTCTAACTAACTACCTATCTAATGTCTAACTACCTATCTAATGTCTAACTACCTATCTAATGTCTAACTACCTATCTAATGTCTAACTAACTACCTATCTAATGTCTAACTACCTATCTAATATCTAACTACCTATCTAATGTCTAACTACCTATCTAATGTCTAACTAACTACCTATCTAATGTCTAACTAACTACCTATCTAATGTCTAACTAACTACCTATCTAATGTCTAACTACCTATCTAATGTCTGACTAACTACCTATCTAATGTCTAACTAACTACCTATCTAATGTCTAACTAACTACCTATCTAATGTCTAACTAACTACCTATCTAATGTCTAACTAACTACCTATCTAAAGTCTAACTACCTATCTAATGTCTAACTACCTATCTAATGTCTAACTACCTATCTAATGTCTAACTAACTACCTATCTAATGTCTAACTAACTACCTATCTAATGTCTAACTACCTATCTAATGTCTAACTACCTATCTAATGTCTAACTAACTACCTATCTAATGTCTAACTAACTACCTATCTAATGTCTAACTAACTACCTATCTAGTCTAACTACCTATCTATCTAATGTTTAACTAACTACCTATCTAATGTCTAACTAACTACCTATCTAATGTCTAACTAACTACCTATCTAATGTCTAACTAACTACCTATCTAATGTCTAACTAACTACCTATCTAATGTCTAACTTCCTACCTGCCTATCTAACTACCTACCTATCTAATGTCTAACTACCTACCTACCTACCTACCTAACTATCTATCTACCTAATGTCTAACTACCTACCTACCTAACTAATGTCTACCTAACTAACTGCCTGTCTATCTAACTACCTAACTAATGTCTACCTACCTACCTACCTACCTACCTAATGTCTAACTAATTACCTACCTACCTATCTAACTACCTACCTACATAACTACCTACCTAACTAATGTCTACCTAACTAACTAACTACCTACCTAATGTCTAACTAACTAACTAACTAACTAACTACCTACCTATCTATCTACCTCCCTACCTACCTACCTCCCTACCTAACTAATGTCTACCTACCTAATGTAACAGGGTTATATTGGTGATTCCCCTTGCCACTTTATTGTTAAGCCAATGGGTTTTTGGTTTGAGTTTTGTCTTGCCTTCACCTGCTCAACATGGCATCTTATTGGCTGGTTTGCGTAGCTTGCTTACGAGGGGGGATGTTCCAGTTAGAATCATCCCAGTGAACAAGCACCAAACCAGCGGTAAGTTGTTGGTTGCCAAGCACTGTACGTCAAAAGTGATTTTTATACTACCAAGTGATGATTTAAATGTACAATTTATATCAATTTGTTTTTAAATGTTATTCGAACATCACACATAAGATGCAGCATTTTTTTTGGTGCATATTTGTTATGCATTTTGTTGTAGAGAATTCCAGGTAATACTAGCTAGTAAATGATATAACTTCTGTGTTACTTGTTTATTTGCAATTCTAATGTATATCTGATATAAGTAGGTTGAGTTTTACCAGTGTACTAGATATAGGTTAGATTTTGAGGGGGCTGAATAATTTTGCACGCCCAATTTTTCCGTTTTTGATTTGTTAAAAAAGTTTGAAATATCCAATAAATGTCGTTCCACTTCATGATTGTGTCCCACTTGTTGTTGATTCTTCACAAAAAAATACAGTTTTATATCTTTATGTTTGAAGCCTGAAATGTGGCAAAAGGTCGCAAAGTTCAAGGGGGCTGAATACTTTCGCAAGGCACTGTAATTTCTTTTTGCTATTTACATCTTTATTGGTGTGTTGATTTCCCATTGTTCAAATGGAAGGTGTTGGGAGAGGTAGGGGTTTCCTGTCATTTAATCTGTCACCATCTGTTGGGAGGGGTTCAGACAAAATTCCAGTTGCTTCTACACCTATGCCTAAACTGGAGGGTTTTGTTGATAGTTTACCCATGGACACGCCCACGGATGTGTATGAAAGAGTTTTGCCAAATAGAGGGAGTGGGGAGGTCTCCATGGATTTCATAGTAGACATAGTACAGCAGATTGGTCATTCCATTGGGGAGAACATTGCCTCCTGTTTGGAGTCAAAGGCAATTGTTGGGCATGTTGGGGACAAAGTTATGGGGAGTGTATGCAGCTCGAGGGGTATGGATGTGTCAGGCCTGAACCTGGTATGGAAGTCTGATATCAGGGAACCGGTGTACTTTCGGGGGGATGGCTCTGAAAAGTGCACAGTGCATGAGTGTTATTGGAATTCTAAATTCCTCTGTAGTATTTCCCAATCAGAATTATTACTCTGTCAATGCATTCTAAAGGGATTGTAAGACCCCATATTTTTATAAGAAATGGACAGAGTCCCGGTCTTAAAAGTCAGGTAGCAGCGTTTAATTCAAGAGAGTACTGAAGCAAAATACAAAGAACCTTACATTTTAAAGAGACAACATAAAATGACATCATCAGTTTCCCACACCCTCTCCGATCCACACAATAGCGCAGTGTTTTCAGGTCCGGAGATGTCTTCTACTCCCCTCATAAACCAAATATTCCAATCTGTCTAAAAGATATCTTCTCCTCCACTAATGGAATATCAAGGACCATTCTTATCTGTCAGAAAAGATATATCATCCCTCTCCCTTAAACTTCCCGCAAGGTACAGACAATTCATTTGTTTCACTTACATTTTCAGTAACAGCTTAACCAAGAACCCATACATTTCATACCATAACATAATAGTATTAGAATAAATGGTTCTTAAATAAATGTATACATAATTAATCATTTCAACTATAATTTCCTCTAACAATGAGTGGGAGGATATGGTAATGGTTTACATGCGTAAGAGGGGCGTGTCTGTGATGGACCAAGCAGTTGAGGTTATGGGCAGGCTTATGGGAAGGGCCCGCGATGTTGTTAAAGTTGGCATACGCAGCAATCCCTCCATTAATTTATCTAAAGGCCCGAGTCCCATCTTTGACATACTGAAACAACATTTTAGTGACACTGTTTTTTCAAGCATGCCCCTTGCTGACTTTTATGCCACATTACCTCTGACTGATGAACAACCATTTGAATATTGGCTCAGACTGAACAGGGCTATGGAGGTTGCTGAAGATTGTCTAAAGAGACAGGAAAAAGGTTTTGAAGACCCATCTCGTGAGCTCACAGTCATGTTCATCAGACATTGCCCTAATGCTGAACTGTCCCTTATCTTTAAGTGCCAGACATTACAGCAGTGGACCGCTGCAGATGATCATGAGAGGTTGAATGAATACAGGAGGGAGCAGAGGCACTCTCACTTATCTAAGTTGACCCCAGCCATCGCAACAATGAAGCAGGAAGTTGGTGCTGTCATGCCGATCACCATGCCTGCTGTGAGAACCCACATGGAAGTACCAAATACGTTGCCTTACCCAGCCCAGACTATTCAGGGCTCAGCTGAGCCGATGGAACGTATCCTTGCAATGCTGGAGCAGAGGCCACAACAGTCTGACCATAAGTTCCAAAAAGGGAATAGGAGCAAAGTGAAGTCTAATGGGCCATGTAACGTGTGCGGGGATGCTGGACATGATACTTACTTTCACTGCAGGGCCAATCACCTCTGCTTTCTTTGTCATGTAGCTGGCCACACACGCTCTCAGTGCCCCAAGGCCGCAGCTCTGAGCACAGCTGGTGGAGTCCCTACAGTAATCACTGCTCAGCTCCCGGAAAACTAGTAGGCCTGCATGTAGAAGGGGAAAGTGTTGGGCCTTTTGTAGAGTCCCCATCAGTGAGAACTGTTGATTTGGAGTCTGTATATAAAAGTGTTTGTGACGTAATGGAGACTGAGAAGAGTATCATAATGCAGAACACACAGAGACTTTCCCTGAATTATGATTAATTCTATACCAAGGTGTTAATAGGAGGAGAAGTGGAAGTGAAAGCTATGCTTGACAGTGGGTCCATGGCTTGTACCTTGAGCTCTAGGGTCTTACCTGAACTGTTGCATGCAGGAGTGTTGAAAAGTCCATAATTGAGTCCTATAGAGGTAGTCTTTGTTGGTTGTGGTGGGTTGAAGACGAGGCCTTTGGGAGTATGTGAGCTGGAGATGGAGGTGTATGGATGTAGAGTTGCTGTGCCTACACTGGTGGTTGAAGGCCAGAGTGATGACCTCATCTTGGGCAGCAATCTCCTAAAGCACTTGATTCGCCACCTGAAGACGGATGGAGATCTCTGGAAGAGGGTTTATACTCCTGTGTGTGACGGGGGTAAGGAGAGCAAGCTAATTGATATGATGGCTAATGTGGAGAGATGGAGAGACAGTGAAGTACCTGACAAAGTTGGAACTGTGAGACTAAAAGGGGATGTGACTCTAGAGCCTATGCAGGAGCACTTGCAGGAGCACTTAGTCTGGGGCAGACTACGAAACACAGAATCTTTCAGCGGGCAGTGCTGTTGTCATTGAGCCCAGCAGTTCAAGGTCAACACCAAGGTCAATACTGGTAGGGAGGACAGTAGCTTTATTGCGGGGGGATGGGTGGCTCCATGTTAGAGTGATAAACCCTTCTCAGAAGACAGTGACATTGAGACGAAACGCCACTCTAGCCGATGTCGTTCCTTGCATGGCTCTAGAGGATTTTGACTGTTCGTGTGTGAATGATGATTCATCAGCAGCTTTACAGCAGCAAGTGCACAGAACGGCTGATATACTCACTGACTGCCAAGATGACTTGACACTGACTGATGACGGTTCCAGCCAACTTCACGATACTGACAGACCTGACAGTTCAAGCGATCCTGAGGTCTTACGTGACTTAGGTTTGACTGATATTGATGTCTCCTCCTGTCAAGCATCTCCTGCTGGTAAGAAGAAACTCATCCAGCTCATAGCTGAGTACCAGTCTATTTTTTCCAGGCAGAAGTTGGATTGTGGAGAAGCTTCCGGATGTCTTCACCGCATTCAACTGCCTTTCACCAAATAATTATGAGAAGCTCAAACAGGCATTGAATGAGATGGAAGAACGTGAAATCATAAGGAAGTCTAGTAGTGACTTCGCCTCTCCCCTTGTCCTTGTATGGAAGAAGTCTGGAGACCTGAGACTCTGTACTGATTTTCGTTTGCTCAATGCTCGCACCATCAAAGACGCCCACCCACTCCCTCACCAGGCTGACGCGCTGGCTGCGTTAGGTGGAAATGCCTTTTTCTCAACTATGGACCTTACCTCTGGCTACTATAATGTGGAAGTGCATGAGGATGACCGGAGATTCACAGCTTTTACGTCGCCATTTGGATTGTACGAATACAATCGAATGCCACAGGGGTTGTGTAATATTCCGGCAACCTTTATGAGGATGATGCTAAACATCTTTGGGGATCAGAACTTTCTTAGCCTGCTGTGTTACCATGACGATGTCTTGGTCTATGCGCCCACTGAAGATCTGGCTATACAGCGTCTGGAAATGGTTTTTGAGCGTCTCAAGGCTCACAACCTGAAGTTGTCGCCAAAAAAGTGTAACTTTCTGCAGAGGTCTGTGAAGTTTCTGGGGCATATCATTAGTGCGGATGGTGTAGCTACAGACCCTGAGAAGGTGAGGGCCATTACAGGAGTAACAGAAGCTGATCTGATGAAAGATGGCACTGACATTCCATCTCAGAAGAAATTGAGGTCATTCCTTGGGATGGTGGTGTATTATCAACAGTTCATTGAAGGTTGTTCGACCATTGCAAAGCCTCTCTTTGGATTGACTACTGGACACAAGGCTCCACGCTGGAAAAAGAAGCGACGCTCACCTGTCAGGAAGTTGACGGCTGCCGACTGGACAACAGAATGCAGACGGGCCTTATTCCAGCTAAAGCAAGCGTTACTGGACCAGGTTTTGTTGGCCCACCCCAACTTCGACAAACCCTTTCTACTCTCGGTGGATGCATCCAGCAATGGCTTAGGTGCTGTGCTATCTCAGGTGCAGGAACCGGGAGCTACAGCGAGACCTATAGCCTTCGCGAGCAAGTCCCTCAGTTATGCACAGTCGAGGTATCCTGCGCACAGGCTCGAGTTCTTTGCCATGAAATGGGCTATCTGTGACAAGTTCCACCACTGGCTACGGGGACAGCAGTTCACGGTATGGACGGATAATAATCCCTTGACATACATTCTGACCAAAGCAAAGCTTGATGCTTGTGAACAGAGATGGGTCGCCAAGCTGGCACCGTACGAGTTTGACATTAAGTACATAAAAAATAAATGTTGTTGCAGATGCTTTGAGCAGAGAGCCCTTCGTACAACCCAGTGCACTCCATCGCCTGACAAGGTTCCCGTACTGTTACACTAACTACCTACCTAACTAATGTCTACCTACCTACCTACCTACCTAATGTCTATCTAACTACCTACCTAACTACCTACCTAATGTCTATCTAACTACCAACCTAACTTCTACCTACCTACCTACCTACCTACCTACCTACCTACCTACCTACCTACCTACCTACCTACCGTCTATCTACCTACTACCTAACTACCTGCCTAATGTCTATCTAACTACCAACCTAACTTCCACCTACCTACCTACATACCTACCTAATGTCTATCTAACTACCCACCTAACTACCTACCTAATGTCTATCTAACTACCAACCTAACTTCCAACTACCTACCTACCTACCTACCTACCTACCTACCTACCTACCGTCTATCTACCTACTACCTAACTACCTGCCTAATGTCTATCTAACTACCAACCTAACTTCCAACTACCTACCTACCTACCTACCTACCGTCTATCTACCTACTACCTAACTACCTGCCTAATGTCTATCTAACTACCAACCTAACTTCCAACTACCTACCTACCTACCTACCTACCTACCTACATACCTAACTAATGTCTATCTAACTACCTACCTACCTACCTAATGTCTATCTAACTACCAACCTACTACCTACCTACCTAACTAACTAATGTCTATCTAACTACCTACCTACCTAATGTCTATCTAACTACCAACCTACTACCTACCTACCTACCTACCTACCCAACCAACCAACCAACCAACCAGGCAGGCAGGCAGGCAGGCAGTGGAAAATTAGCTCTCTTAGTATTTATGCTGTAGGTTTCCTAAAGGAGAAATCCTCCACTTCTATATCAAAGATTATTAAGCAAAAACACTATAGTAATGTCTGCAAAAACACTACAATAATTACAACAGTATATTACAGTCAGCAAAAACACTACATTACTATAGTATATAGTACAGTTTTCTTTCACGACAGTATTTATAATATACAGTAGTCAATTGTAAATCCAACATTACACTACAATAAATACTACTAAGACTTTCGTCCACAACAAAAATAACCTGACAGTGAATACTACAGCAAACTCCTGTAAAACACTGTAGTTCATGTGGGTAGTGCAGTACCGTTCACAGACCATGTAACCCAAATACAGTTACCATGGTTGTCTGCTTTTTCCATTCATTAACACGTTCATTGTTTAACACCTCCCTAATCTGAACTTCAAGCAGCCCCCATGGTTTAACAACTCCCCTCCCAGTTTGCCAGTTACCCATTGATGTGTGTAAAGGGGTCTATCTGTACATAACTGGTAACTAAGGGGCTGTAGGTCTATCTGTAAATAAGTGGTAACTAAGGGGCTGTTGGTCTATCTGTAAATAAGTGGTAACTAAGGGGCTGTTGGTCTATCTGTAAATAACTGGTGGCTGTTGGTCTATCTGTAAATAAGTGGTAACTAAGGGGCTGTTGGTCTATCTGTAAATAAGTGGTAACTAAAGGACTATTGGTCTATCTGTAAATAAGTGGTAACTAAAGGACTATTGGTCTATCTGTAAATAAGTGGTAACTAAAGGACTATTGGTCTATCTGTAAATAAGTGGTAACTAAGGGGCTGTTGGTCTATCTGTAAATAAGTGGTAACTAAGGGGCTGTTGGTCTATCTGTAAATAAGTGGTAACTAAGGGGCTGTTGGTCTATCTGTAAATAAGTGGTAACTAAAGGACTATTGGTCTATCTGTAAATAAGTGGTAACTAAGGGACTATTGGTCTGTCTGTAAATAAGTGGTAACTAAAGGACTATTGGTCTATCTGTAAATAAGTGGTAACTAAGGGACTATTGGTCTGTCTGTAAATAAGTGGTAACTAAAGGACTATTCGTCTATCTGTAAATAAGTGGTAACTAAGGGACTATTGGTCTATCTGTAAATAAGTGGTAACTAAGGGACTATTGGTCTATCTGTAAATAAGTGGTAACTAAAGAACTATTGGTCTATCTGTAAATAAGTGGTAACTAAGGGGCTGTTGGTCTATCTGTAAATAAGTGGTAACTAAAGGACTATTGGTCTATCTGTAAATAAGTGGTAACTAAGGGGCTGTTGGTCTATCTGTAAATAAGTGGTAACTAAGGGGCCGTTGGTCTATCTGTAAATAAGTGGTAACTAAGGGGATGTTGGTCTATCTGTAAATAAGTGGTAACTAAAGGACTATTGGTCTATCTGTAAATAAGTGGTAACTAAGGGGATGTTGGTCTATCTGTAAATAAGTGGTAACTAAAGGACTATTGGTCTGTCTGTAAATAAGTGGTAACTAAGGGACTATTGGTCTGTCTGTAACGTAACACATCGTATGTCTGAAATGGGTAATAAATTTGTTTCTCACACCGTCATGACTTCACCATGATCATTCCATCATCATCATCATCATCATGACTTCAGCCCAAATAGTGCACTACTTTAAGACAAGAGCCCTATGGGTGGTGCACTATCAAGGCAGGAGACCATTTGGGAAAGCAGCCATTAGTTTCCTCCTAGTCTCGTGTCCATCTCTGATGACATCACAGGAAGTGTGTTTTAATGGAGTCGTGGGCGTCTGCAGTGATGTGGAGTTGTAAATCTCCCAGAGTTCAACGATGTATTGCCTTACACAAACACACACACACACGAATACATACACACTACCAGGGCTCTGTGAGGAATCGACTTCCTGACTGGCTGAGAGGGCTTCAAAGAGCTGAAAGTCCTTAAATAATCTACTGTTCACTAACACACTTTAGGGAAGGGCAGCTGTGTGTGTTTAGGGAAGGGCAGCTGTGTGTGTTTTGCCAACAGGCCTGACTCCCTACTCCAAAGAGAATGAACTGACAGATACAGTACTGGTTCTGGGTTAGTGGGTAGAGGAAGACTTGAGAATACCTCTCCTAGCCCTCTCCTCTATCCTAGCCCTCTCCTCTCTCCTAGCCCTCTCCTCTCTCCTAGCCCTCTCCTCTCTCCTAGCCCTCTACTCTCTCCTAGCCCTCTCCTCTCTCATCTCTCCTAACCCTCTCCTCTCTCCTAGCACTCTCCTCTCTCCTCTCTTCTAACCCTCTCCTCTCTCCTCTCTCCTAACCCTCTCCTCTCTCCTAACCCTCTCCTCTCTCCTAGCCTTCTCCTCTGTCCTCCCTCCTAGCCCTATCCTCTCTCCTCTCTCCTAGCTCCAAACCTCTCTTCTCTCCTCTCTCCTCTCTCCCATCCCCAAACCTCTCCTCTCTCCTCCCTCCTAGCCCTCTCCTCTCTCCTAACCCTCTCATCTTTCCTCTCTCCTAGCCCTAACCCTCTCCTCTCTCCTAGCCCTCTCCTCTCTCTTCTCTCTTAGCCCTCTCCTCTCTCTTCTCTCCGAGCCCTCTCCTCTCTCCTCTCTCCTCTTTCCTAACCCTCTCCTCTCTCTTCTCTCCTAACCCTCTCCTCTCTCCTCCCTCCTAGCCCTCTCCTCTCTCCTCTCTCCCATCCCCAAACCTCTGCTCTCTCCTCTCTCCTAGCCCTAACCCTCTCCTCTCTCCTAGCCCTAACCCTCTCCTCTCTCCTCCCTCCTAACCGTCTCCTCTCTCCTCTCTCCTAACCCTCTCCTCTCTCCTCTCTCCGAGCCCTCTCCTCTCTCCTCCCTCCTAGACCTCTCCTCTCTTCTAGCCCTCTCCTCTCTCCTCCCTCCTAGCCCCCTCCCCTCTCCTCTCTCCTAGCCCGCTCCTCTCTCCTAACCCTCTCCTCTCTCCTCTCTCCTAAACCTCTCCTCTCTCCTAGCCCTCTCCTCTCTCCTAACCCTCTCTTCTCTCCTCTCTCCTAGCCCTCTCCTCTCTCCTCCCTCCTAACCCTCTCCTCCCTCCCAACCCTCTCCTCTCGCTTAACCCTCTCCTCTCTCCTCACTCCTAGCCCTAACCCTCTCCTCTCTCCTAGCCCTCTCCTCTCTCCTAGCCCCAACCCTCCCCTCTCTCCTCTCTCCTAGCCCTCTCCTCTCTCCTAGCCCTCTCCTCTCTCCTAGCCCCAACCCTCTCCTCTCTCCTCTCTCCTAGCCCTCTCCTCTCTCCTAGCCCTAACCCTAACCCTCTCCTCTCTTCTAGCCCTCTCCTCTCTCCTAGCCCTCTCCTCTCTCCTAGCCCTCTCCTCTCTCCTCCCTCCTAGCCCTCTTCTCTCCTAACCCTCTCCTCTCTCCTCCCTCCTAGCCCTCTCCTCTCTCCTCCCTCCTAAACCTCTCCTCTCTCCTCCCTCCTAGCCCTCTCCTCTCTCCTCTCTCCTCTCTCCTAGCCCTAACCCTCTCCTCTCTCCTAAACCTCTCCTCTCTCCAAACCCTCTCCTCTCTCCTAACCCTCTCCTCTCTCATGTCTCCTCTCTCCTAGACCTAACCCTCTCCTCTCTCCTCTCTCCTAACCCTCTCCTCTCTCCTAGCCCTAACCGTTTCCTCTCTCCTCTCTCCTAACCATCTTCTCTCTCCTAGCCCTATTCCCCTCCTCTCTCCTCTCTCCTAACCATCTCCTCTCTTCTAATCCTCTCCTCTCTCCTCTCTCCTAACCCTCTCCTCCTTCCTAGCCAAGCTAGGGGACCTGCCTTATCCCTAAAAAACTTCCTCTCCCCTATGTCCATCCACCTCCCCCACTCCCACTTCTACCTCTCCTCAATTCCCTCCACTCTCCCTACCTACCTCCCTCCACCTACCTCCCCCACATCTCCTTACCCCCTTACCTCCCTCAACTCCCTCCACTCTCCCTACCTCCCTCCACCTACCTCCCCCACATCTCCTTAACCCCTTACCTCCCTCAACTCCCTCCACTCTCCCTACCTCCCTCCACCTACCTCCCCCACATCTCCTTACCCCCTCACCTCCCTCAACTCCCTCCACTCTCCCTACCTCCCTCCACCTACCTCCCCCACATCTCCTTACCCCCTCACTTCCCTCCACCTACACAGAGATAGAACACAGAGATAGATAACAGGGATAGGCACAGAGATAGAACACAGAGATAGAACACAGGGATATAACACAGTGATAGAACACAGAGATAGAACACAGGGATATAACACAGGGATAGAACACAGGGATAGAACACAGGGATATAACACAGTGATAGAACACAGAGATAGAACACAGGGATAGAACACAGGGATATAACACAGTGATAGAACACAGAGATAGAACACAGGGATATAACACAGTGATAGAACACAGAGATAGAACACAGGGAAAGAACACAGGGATAGAACACAGTGATAGAACACAGTGATAGAACACAGGGATAGAACACAGGGATATAACACAGAGATAGAACACAGGGATAGAACACAGTGATATAACACAGGGATATAACACAGTGATAGAACACAGAGATAGATAACAGGGATAGAACACAGTGATAGAACACAGGGATAGATAACAGGGATAGAACACAGAGATATAACACAGGGATATAACACAGGGATAGAACACAGTGATAGAACACAGAGATAGATAACAGGGATAGAACACAGGGATAGAACACAGAGATAGAACACAGGGATAGAACACAGAGATAGATAACAGGGATAGAACACAGAGATATAACACAAGGATAGAACACAGTGATAGAACACAGAGATATAACACAAGGATAGAACACAGGGATAGAACACAGAGATAGAACACAGGGATAGAACACAGAGATAGATAACAGGGATAGAACACAGAGATATAACACAAGGATAGAACACAGGGATAGAACACAGGGATAGAACACAGGGATATAACACAAGGATAGAACACAGGGATAGAACACAGGGATAGAACACAGGGATATAACACAGTGATAGAACACAGGGATAGAACACAGTGATAGAACACAGGGATAGAACACAGAGATAGATAACAGGGATAGAACACAGGGATAGAACACAGGGATAGAACACAGTGATAGAACACAGGGATAGAACACAGGGATAGAACACAGGGATATAACACAGAGATAGAACACAGGGATAGAACACAGTGATATAACACAGGGATATAACACAGTGATAGAACACAGAGATAGATAACAGGGATAGAACACAGTGATAGAAAACAGGGATAGATAACAGGGATAGAACACAGAGATATAACACAGGGATATAACACAGGGATAGAACACAGTGATAGAACACAGTGATAGATAACAGGGATAGAACACAGGGATAGAACACAGAGATAGAACACAGGGATAGAACACAGAGATAGATAACAGGGATAGAACACAGAGATATAACACAAGGATAGAACACAGTGATAGAACACAGAGATATAACACAAGGATAGAACACAGGGATAGAACACAGAGATAGAACACAGGGATAGAACACAGAGATAGATAACAGGGATAGAACACAGAGATATAACACAAGGATAGAACACAGGGATAGAACACAGGGATAGAACACAGGGATAGAACACAAGGATAGAACACAGGGATAGAACACAGGGATAGAACACAGGGATATAACACAGTGATAGAACACAGGGATAGAACACAGTGATAGAACACAGGGATAGAACACAGAGATAGATAACAGGGATAGAACACAGGGATAGAACACAGGGATAGAACACAGTGATAGAACACAGGGATAGAACACAGGGATAGAACACAGTGATAGAACACAGGGATATAACACAGTGATAGAACACAGGGATAGGACACAATGATAGAACACAGTGATAGAACACAGGGATAGAACACAGAGATAGATAACAGTGATAGAACACAGTGATAGAACACAGGGATAGAACACAGGGATAGAACACAGGGATAGAACACAAGGATAGAACACAGGGATAGAACACAGGGATAGAACACAGGGATATAACACAGTGATAGAACACAGGGATAGAACACAGTGATAGAACACAGGGATAGAACACAGAGATAGATAACAGGGATAGAACACAGGGATAGAACACAGGGATAGAACACAGGGATAGAACACAGGGATAGAACACAGAGATAGATAACAGGGATAGAACACAGGGATAGAACACAGTGATAGAACACAGAGATAGATAACAGTGATAGAACACAGGGATAGAACACAGTGATAGAACACAGGGATAGAACACAGGGATATAACATAGGGATAGAACACAGGGATATAACACAGGGATAGAACACAGGGATAGAACACAGGGATAGAACACAGGGATAGAACACAGAGATAGATAACAGGGATAGAACACAGGGATAGAACACAGTGATAGAACACAGAGATAGATAACAGGGATAGAACACAGGGATAGAACACAGTGATAGAACACAGGGATATAACACAGGGATATAACACAGGGATAGAACATAGGGATAGAACACAGGGATATAACACAGGGATAGAACACAGGGATAGAACACAGGGATAGAACACGGTGATAGAACACAGGGATAGAACACAGTGATAGAACACAGTGATAGAACACAGGGATAGAACACAGTGATAGAACACAGTGATAGAACACAGGGATAGAACACAGGGATAGAACACAGTGATAGAACACAGGGATATAACACAGTGATAGAACACAGGGATAGGACACAATGATAGAACACAGTGATAGAACACAGGGATAGAACACAGAGATAGATAACAGTGATAGAACACAGTGATAGAACACAGTGATAGAACACAGAGATAGATAACAGTGATAGAACACAGAGATAGAACACAGTGATAGAACACAGGGATATAACACAGTGATAGAACACAGGGATATAACACAGGGATAGAACACAGGGATAGAACACAGGGATAGATAACAGGGATAGAATACAGAGATATAACACAGGGATATAACACAGGGATAGAACACAGTGATAGAACACAGTGATAGAACACAGGGATATAACACAGGGATAGAACACAGTGATATAACACAGTGATAGAACACAGGGATAGAACACAGGGATAGAACACAGGGATAGAACACAGGGATAGAACACAGGGATAGAACACAGGGATAGAACACAGTGATAGAACACAGGGATAGAACACAGGGATATAACACAGGGATAGAACACAGTGATATAACACAGTGATAGAACACAGGGATATAACACAGTGATAGAACACAGGGATAGAACACAGAGATAGATAACAGGGATAGAACACAGGGATATAACACAGTGATATAACACAGGGATAGAACACAGAGATAGATAACAGGGATAGAACACAGGGATATAACACAGTGATATAACACAGTGATAGAACACAGAGATAGATAACAGGGATAGAACACAGGGATAGAACACAGAGATATAACACAGGGATATAACACAGGGATAGAACACAGGGATATAACACAGTGATATAACACAGTGATAGAACACAGAGATAGATAACAGGGATAGAACACAGGGATAGAACACAGAGATATAACACAGGGATATAACACAGGGATAGAACACAGGGATATAACACAGGGATATAACACAGGGATAGAACACAGAGATAGAACACAGGGATAGAACACAGGGATATAACACAGGGATATAACACAGGGATAGAACACAGAGATAGAACACAGGGATATAACACAGTGATAAACATAGTATATATATGATTTGGGATGCTGAGAAAATCACCAGGAATGGAGGCCTTTCCCTTTGAATTCTATTCAACATTTTGTTCAACATGTGTTGTCCCCCATTCACACAGAGGACAACACACACCACTCAATTCAGTGCTTCTAGTTCCACATATCAAACTGGGGAGTCCCCTGCACATCATAGACCCATATGTTTATAATAAAATGATAACAAAGCTCCTAAGTAATACTATGGCATAAGTCTTACCAGACTCCAAACAAATCAAAGTCTTCTCATGCCTTTTTGATAAAGAAAAAAACCCACTTCTGTGAGTGGAATGTTTACTGTGATTTTTTTATGTTTATTATCTACTTCACCTGCTTTGGTAATGTAAACATATGTTTCCCATGACAATAAAGACCTTCAATTGAAAGGTTATTGAAATAAGTAGGAGAGGGGAGGAGACAGTAGGAGAGGAGTGGGGGGAGAGAGGAGAGAGTAGGAGAGGAGAGGGTAGGGGGGAGTGGAGAGGAGAGAGAGATAGGAGAGTAGAAAAGAGTAGGAGAGGGGATGAGAGAGTAGGAGAGAGTTAGGGATAAGGAGTGAGACAGTAGAAGAGGGGAGGAGAGAGTAGGAGAGGGGGGGAGAGAGTAGGAGAGGGGAGGAGAGAGTAGGAGAGGGGAAGAGAGAGTAGGAGAGGGGAGGAGAGAGTAGGAGAGAGTTAGAGAGAAGGAGAGAGACAGTAGAAGAGGGGAGGAGAGAGTATGAGAGGGGAGGAGAGAGTAGGAGAGGGGAGGAGAGAGTAGGAGAGGGGAGGAGAGAGTAGGAGAGAGTTCGAGAGAAGGAGAGAGACAGTAGAAGAGGGGAGGAGAGAGTAGGAGAGGGGAGGAGAGAGTAGGAGAGGGGAGGAGAGAGTAGGAGAGGGGAGGAGAGAGTAGGAGAGGGGGGGAGAGAGTAGGAGAGGGGAGGAGAGAGTAGGAGAGGGGAAGAGAGAGTAGGAGAGGGGAGGAGAGAGTAGGAGAGAGTTAGAGAGAAGGAGAGAGACAGTAGAAGAGGGGAGGAGAGAGTAGGAGAGGGGAGGAGAGAGTAGGAGAGGGGAGGAGAGAGTAGGAGAGAGTTAGAGAGAAGGAGAGAGACAGTAGAAGAGGGGAGGAGAGAGTAGGAGAGGGGAGGAGAGAGTAGGAGAGGGGAGGAGAGAGTAGGAGAGGGGAGGAGAGAGTAGGAGAAGGGAGGAGAGAGTAGGAGAGGGGAGAAGAGAGTAGAAGAGGGGAGGAGAGAGTAGGAGAGGGGAGGAGAGAGTAGGAGAGGGGAGGAGAGAGTAGGAGAGAGTAGGAGAGGGGAGGAGAGAGTAGAAGAGGGGGGGAGAGAGTAGAAGAGGGGAGGAGAGAGTAGAAGAGGGGGGGAGAGAGTAGGAGAGGGGAGGAGAGAGTAGAAGAGGGGAGGAGAGAGTAGAAGAGAGACAGTAGAAAAGGGATGCTGTGTGTCAGGGTCCTGTGTATCAGGATGCTGTGTATCAGGCTGCTGTGTGTCAGGATGCTGTGTGTCAGACTGCTGTGTATCAGGATGCTGTGTGTCAGGATGCTGTGTGTCAGGATGCTGTGTGTCAGACTGCTGTGTATCAGGATGCTGTGTATCAGGCTGCTGTGTGTCAGGATGCTGTGTATCAGGATGCTGTATTTCAGGATGCTGTGTGCCGGTGCCAGTTCAATGATCTGTCATTGCTGTTTGGCGCCAGTGGAGCTGCTATCTGCAGGTCTGTGTAGTGAAGCCAACTATGTGCTACAGCTTCCATAGCAGATGAATAGCCCATAGAGACCGGCTGGACCCGGCCTAGACTGGATAGGGAGGGAGGGAGGGACTCGGCACTCCATTTGCTGGATCCATGTGTTACTCTCCTATTTGACACACTCCTTAAAGCAACTTACCAGATGTTGCCAGCATTGTCTTTGATCAGAGGGAATGTACTGAAACTGTAAATGGGATACAATACGATCCAAGACTGTAAACTGACCAGGGCCCTATAGAACCCTATTCCCTACATAGTGGACGAGTGTTGACCAGGACCCTATAGAACCCTATTCCCTACATAGTGGACTGGTGTTGAACAGTGCCCTATAGAACCCTATTCCCTACATAGGGGACTAGTCTTGACCAGGGCCCTATAGAACCCTATTCACTACATAGGGAAGTAGTATTCTGGTCTTAGTTCTCATGTGGTCTGCTACCAGTAGTATTCTGGTCTTAGTTCTCATGTGGTCTGTTACCAGTAGTATTCTGGTCTTAGTTCTCATGTGGTCTGTTACCAGTAGTATTCTGGTCTTAGTTCTCATGTGGTCTGTTACCAGTAGTATTCTGGTCTTAGTTCTCATGTGGTCTGTTACCAGTAGTATTCTGGTCTTAGTTCTCATGTGGTCTGTTACCAGTATTATTCTGGTCTTAGTTCTCATGTGGTCTATTACCAGTAGTATTCTGGTCTTAGTTCTCATGTGGTCTGTTACCAGTATTCTACTCCTCAGTCTCCTCTCTCCATTACACTAGACCACTTTTCCAGTCCTGTAGTTCAGCTCTAACTGTGGTTATCATGTGGTCATCAGCCCATTACCAGATTATCCCTTCCCAAATTGCTTCAAGTTATTTAAGCATGGATTTCACTTCCATATGCTTTGGGGCGCCGGATGAAACTCTATTATGGTATTCTCCTGCTCTCAACCACAACATTACTCTCCTGCTCCCAACTCTACTATGGTATTCTCCTGCTCCCAACTCTACTATGGTATTCTCCTGCTCCCAACTCTACTATGGTATTCTCCTGCTCCCAAGTCTACTACAGTATTCTCCTGCTCCCAAGTCTACTACAATAATCTCCTGCTCCCAACTCTACTATGGTATTGTCCTGCTCCCAACTCTACTACAGTATTCTCCTGCTCCCAAGTCTACTACAATAATCTCCTGCTCCCAACTCTACTATGGTATTCTCCTGCTCCCAACTCTACTACAGTATTCTCCTGCTCCCAACTCTACTACAATATTCTCCTGCTCCCAACTCTACTATGGTATTGTCCTGCTCCCAACTCTACTACAGTATTCTCCTGCTCCCAAGTCTACTACAATAATCTCCTGCTCCCAACTCTACTATGGTATTCTCCTGCTCCCAACTCTACTATAGTATTCTCCTGCTCCCAACTCTACTATGGTATTCTCCTGCTCACAACCACAACATTACTCTCCTGCTACAGTATTCTCCTGCTCCCAACTCCACTACAGTATTCTCCTGCTCCCAACTCCACTACAGTATTCTCCTGCTCCCAACTCTACTACAGTATTCTCCTGCTCCCAACTCTACTATGGTATTCTCCTGCTCCCAACTCTACTACAGTATTCTCCTGCTCCCAACTCTACTATGGTATTCTCCTTCTCCCAACTCTAGTATGGTATTCTCCTGCTCCCAATTCTACTGTGGTATTCTCCTGCTCCCAACTCTACTACAGTATTCTCCTGCTCCCAACTCTACTACAGTATTCTCCTGCTCCCAACTCTACTGTGGTATTCTCCTGCTCACAACCACAACATTACTCTCCTGCTACAGTATTCTCCTGCTCCCAACTCTACTATGGTATTCTCCTGCTCTCAATTCTACTGTGGTATTCTCCTGCTCCCAACTCTACTACAGTATTCTCCTGCTCCCAACTCTACTACAGTATTCTCCTGCTCCCAACTCTACTGTGGTATTCTCCTGCTCACAACCACAACATTACTCTCCTGCTACAGTATTCTCCTGCTCCCAACTCTACTATGGTATTCTCCTGCTCTCAATTCTACTGTGGTATTCTCCTGCTCCCAACTCTACTACAGTATTCTCCTGCTCCCAACTCTACTACAGTATTCTCCTGCTCCCAACTCTACTACAGTATTCTCCTGCTCCCAACTCTACTATGGTATTCTCCTGCTCCCAACTCTAGTATGGTATTCTCCTGCTCCCAACTCTACTACAGTATTCTCCTGCTCCCAACTCTACTACAGTATTCTCCTGCTCCCAACTCTACTATGGTATTCTCCTGCTCCCAACTCTACTACAGTATTCTCCTGCTCCCAACTCTAGTATGGTATTCTCCTGCTCCCAATTCTACTGTGGTATTCTCCTTCACCCAACTCCACTACATTATTATCCTGCTACCAACTCTACTACAGTATATGCCAACACTATTTTCCCACTCTCTGTTCTCCAGCTACCAACTCTACTACAGTATATGCCAACACTATTTTCTCTGTTCTCCAGCTCTCAGCTCTGATGTCGTCTGTGGCCCATTACTAGATTATCCCTCAGGTGGCCCATGGCGGTTGGTTCTCCCAGAATCCTCAGCTGTGGTGTGAGTCGGAGGCACACGGAGGAGACGGGGCACATGTTGCTGTTTATTTCCATTCTGTCATGTGTGAATGTGATTACAGGTCTCTAAGTCAATATTTATCTTCTGTGGACGCGTCGCCATGTTTTTTTCCCCGGAGAGAGAGAGGCTGGGCCACCCATTGCCACCCCAACATCACACACCATTTTATAAGAGTTGTACGGTTGTCTCACAGTCATTGATGGTGAATCACAGTTTTTAGGGATTTCTTTGACCTCAAAGGACTGATAACCAAAGATATAGGATACTAAAGAAAATGGCTCATGGTCCTAGTAATGGATAGAGAGGAAAGAGACATGGCGGATATTACATGTGCTGTTTAGCAGACGTTTTTATCCAAGCGACTCAGTCATGGGTGCATACATTTTATGTTACAAGCGCCATGCTCTACCATCTGAGCTACAAAGGACCATAGTACGTCTAAACCAAACAGTTCCTGTGTGTGTGTGGACGTAATTAACTTTATAGACTTAAAAAAATGTTTAAACCTATTTTACACAGGCATAACCCTATACACAACTGTTAGCTGATCGCTAGACAATCATCAGTGATCAATTTGACCAACTTCCTTAAAAATAACCCGGCCCTCGCATCCAACAACCACGGATTATACAGAGATCCAGAGGCGACTACCTGGGACACCACACCTGTTGTTGTCTGTTCTCTTCCTGTTTACCTGTTGTTGTCTGTTCTCCTCCTGTTTACCTGTTGTTGTCTGTTCTCCTCCTGTTTACCTGTTGTTGTCTGTTCTCCTCCTGTTTACCTGTTGTTGTCTGTTCTCCTCCTGTTTACCTGTTGTTGTCTGTTCTCCTCCTGTTTACCTGTTGTTGTCTGTTCTCCTCCTGTTTACCTGTTGTTGTCTGTTCTCCTCCTGTTTACCTGTTGTTGTTTGTTCTCCTCCTGTTTACCTGTTGTTGTCTGTCTACCAATGGAGGCTCCTTGGGAGGAGATGGTGTTACGGAGCTGGTTCAAGTCTGCAGGGTCAGTCATGGCCAGTTCGTACTATCACGTTTCAGGTAAGACCCAAATGCAGAATGTGTTGAAGTAACAATGTTTATTACAGCAACAGGGGCAAGCAAATGACAGGTCAAGGCAGGCAGAGTGGTCAGGCAGGCTGGCTCAGAGTCTTGACAGGCAAGGGTCAAAATCCGGAGGATGGGAAAAGCAGGAGCAGAGACAAAACGCCGGTTGACTTGACAAACAAGACGAACTGGCAACAAACAAACAGAGAGCACAGGTATAAGTACCCAGGAGATAATGGGGAAGATGGGTGACACCTGGAGGGGGTGGAGAAAAGCACAAGGACAGGGGAAACAGATCAGGGAGTGATAATGTCTGAGTGTTGGAGTGTTCCCCTGGCTAAAAAAACAACACAATGTTGCCGTCTGGTTTAATTTATGTGAGGAATTTTTAATTATTTATACTTTTATTAATACTTAAGTATATTTTAGCAATTACATTTACTTTTGATACTTAAGTATATTTAAAACCAAATGCTTGTATACTTTTACTCAAGTAGTATTTTACTGGGTGACTTTCACTTTTACTAGAGTCATTATCTATTAAGGTATCTTTACTTTCACTCAAGTTCGACAATTGGTACTTTTTTCTCACGAGGATCACATATTTAATTATCTGTAAAGTTCTGTCTGTATCCGTGTGAGGCTGTCGGTTGGCCGAGCTAACTGGTTGTTTATGATAACCTCCCCTATTTCCTGTAGTTAAGAAGGTTGTTTGACATTAGAACCCTATGCTCAGCCTGCGCCTTGCTTTGTCTATGGGGGCTCTGGTCTAAAGTAGTGCACTACATAGGGAATAGGGCTCTGGTCTAATGTAGTGCACTACATAGGGAATAGGGCTCTGGTCTAATGTAGTGCACTACATAGGGAATAGGGCTCTGGTCTATAATAGTGCACTATATAGGGAATAGGGCTCTGGTCTAATGTAGTGCACTATATAGGGAATAGGGCTCTGTTCTAAAGTAGTGCACTAGATAGGGAATAGGGTGCCCTTTGGGATGGTTTTTCTCAGGGTTATGTGGTTCCATTACATTGTGTTTCTAGTTCACTTTTTAGCAGCCACATTCTGCAGCAGTAACGTCACTTTTTTCCCCAACACAGTCACACACAGTCACACACAGTCACACACACTAATTCATCTCAGACAAATTCTTTTTTTAATCGTACCTCTATACAGACTATACCGCAGCCAAATCAGTCTGGACGGGTTGAGATGGAACATATAATTCACCATATCCCAGTTTGGAATAGGGATTAACACCAGTACACTTCACAATTCTCCCCCAAAAATTCATTGACAAGACCGGTGAAATTACAAAATTTTCCGCCAATGTGACACGAATTCAAAAATCTGCAATATACACAACATGCACAGCAGCAGATTGTCAAAAATAAAAAAGCACACTATCTATTGTCGCATGGAAGCCTTTAGCCTAGCATATTTACTTCACACAAAGTTGTGAATCAATATATAGCACACGCCGGTGCAATGTCTGCTTCCAGCTCACACTCTCAAACACATAGATCCCCTGAATGTAGCTCACTCTCTAGATCCCAATCACCTGAATTCTGATCACCTGTTCACACACCTGTATGTCATCATCACACACTATTTAGTTCAGTTCTTTGCACCCCATCATTGTGAGTTATTGTTTGTTTTGTGACACACTTCTATTCGTAGCTCTGTCGGTTCCCGTAATCTAAATCCTACAGTGTTTGATAGTTTTCACCTGCCTCACTAACGACACCTTTTACCTATTCCCTGCCTGTAGTTTAGCCTATTGGATTTCCTGTTATCAACCTATTGCCTGATCTCCCGGACGACGTTACTAGCCTTTTTCCTGCCTGTACTGTTGCCTTTTTGGACCCCCTGTGTATGACCTTCTGCCCCTACCTTCTGCCCCTGGACCCAGCTACCTGCCTCCTCCTGTGTATGACCTTCTGCCTGCCCCTGGACCCAGCTACCAGTCTCCTCCTGCGTATGACCTTCTGCCTGCCCCTGCCCCTGCCCCTGGACCCAGCTACCAGTCTCCTCCTGTGTATGACCTCCTGCCTGCCCCTGGACCCAGCTACCAGCCTCCTCCTGTGTATGACCTTCTGCCTGCCCCTGGACCCAGCTACCTGCCCCTGGACCCAGCTACCAGTCTCCTCCTGCGTATGACCTTCTGCCTGCCCCTGCCCCTGGACCCAGCTACCAGTCTCCTCCTGTGTATGACCTTCTGCCTGCCCCTGGACCCAGCTACCAGCCTCCTCCTGTGTATGACCTTCTGCCTGCCCCTGGACCCAGCTACCAGCCTCCTCCTGTGTATGACCTTCTGCCTGCCCCTGGACCCAGCTACCAGTCTCCTCCTGCGTATGACCTTCTGCCTGCCCCTGCCCCTGGACCCAGCTACCAGTCTCCTCCTGTGTATGACCTCCTGCCTGCCCCTGGACCCAGCTACCAGCCTCCTCCTGTGTATGACCTTCTGCCTGCCCCTGGACCCAGCTACCTGCCTCCTCCTGTGTATGACCTTCTGCCTGCCCCTGGACCCAGCTACCAGCCTCCTCCTGTGTATGACCTTCTGCCTACCCCTGGACCCTGCTACCTGCCTCCTCCTGTGTATGACCTTCTGCCTGCCCCTGGACCCAGCTACCAGCCTCCTCCTGTGTATGACCTTCTGCCTGCCCCTGGACCCTGCTACCTGCCTCCTCCTGTGTATGACCTTCTGCCTGCCCCTGGACCCAGCTACCTGCCTCCTCCTGTGTATGACCTTCTGCCTGCCCCTGGACCCAGCTACCAGCCTCCTCCTGTGTATGACCTTCTGCCTACCCCTGGACCCTGCTACCTGCCTCCTCCTGTGTATGACCTTCTGCCTGCCCCTGGACCCAGCTACCAGCCTCCTCCTGTGTATGACCTTCTGCCTACCCCTGGACCCTGCTACCTGCCTCCTCCTGTGTATGACCTTCTGCCTGCCCCTGGACCCAGCTACCAGCCTCCTCCTGTGTATGACCTTCTGCCTGCCCCTGGACCCTGCTACCTGCCTCCTCCTGTGTATGACCTTCTGCCTGCCCCTGGACCCTGCTACCTGCCTCCTCCTGTGGTCCTTCACAAATAACCACCTACTGAGCCCTGTGCTTGAAACCAGCTCTCTGTCTCCCGTTGTGTGCATGACAGCTGGACTCTGGCCCGGGCTCTGTCCCGGGCTGAACCAGGTGAGCTAAATCTTGAGGTCCGACATGACAGAAAATAAACAAGCCCGAACCAGAAAAAAAGGCTGATTTCTATAAAACAGCTGTATGGATTTAAACTAGTGTTGATAACAACGTGGCGGAGGTGGGAGGAGACAAGGAAACCGCCATTGGGACTAGAAAAAGCTCAGAGAAACTCCCCTTAGTTATGATCATCAGACAACCAATGTTCCTTATAGGACTCGTATCACGTAGTGTCCTGCAGTAAAGAACGATGTTTGTACGCCGCTTAGGAAGAACCTTTAAACATCAGTGCTTGTGTGAAAATGTACTTGTCTAATGCAGCTGTATCGACCCTCTGGGAGAATAAACTTGGTTAAGCTTTCATAGTGTCCTTTTTAATCCTTGTCATATGAAGAGAAATCAGAGAAATGATGGATAAAACCCTATCAGTGCTCATCGGCCATTGGACATAAACATTGCGCAAGTTGGAAATTGCAAATTCAACACTGAGTGGTTTGAAGGAATAAAGTGGCTACCTGCTAGCATGGCAAATCCTGCTATTCAGTGGAGTGCGTGTGTGTGGTCCAAGTCTGGGTTTAAGGGTCTGTTTTGCATTCAACATTGGCCATGCTGTCAATCCAGCATGACTTCTGCCGCTCTCAAAACAACTGGGAACTCTGAACTGGGAAATCTCAGACTTCAGTGAGTTCAAGACAACTGGGAACTCAGAAAAAAACTATCCAACTTGGAATTACAAGTCGGGAACTCTGGCCTTTTTCTAGAGCTCCGACCTGAAGATCAATGACGACATCATGATTTGACTTTGTTTTCTTTCAGAGTTCCCAGGTGTCTTGAAAGCACCATAAATCAAGAGAATGCCAGACTTTGATGACACAGTTTGATAACACAATTTGCCCACAAAGGACTGGCTCAACACTGTTCTGTTCAAGTGAGCACAGCAAGGTGAGTCCAATGTCTTGTATGCTGCTGCATAAATGGTGTAATATGCCAGGGAGATATGTATACTGTAGATAAGAAAGTAATACTAAGTGTATGTTGTGTAGTAAGCTGTTAGTAGCCCATGTGCCTCACCCTAATGTGTAACCTTTATTTAACTAGGCAAGACAGTTAAGAACAAATTCTTATTTATAAGAATCACGGCCGAATGTGATACAGCCTGGATTCAAACCTGGGACTGTAGTGACGCCTCTTTCACTGAGATGCAGTGCCTTAGACTGCCGCGCCACTCGGGACCCCAAGGCCTGTTATCCGCTCGTCGTCCCCTTATGTTCGTACAGCTCAACTGTCAGTGGAAACCACATGTGGTGTCGGCCAAATTAGCTGTTTTTTTAAAAGGCAGTAAATGAGGCTCAATTAACCGTTTGCTGCCTGACAAGGCTCCTCTGATAGCCAGGTGTAGCAGTGGTAAGTTGTTGGGACTAGTTTTGGGACATACATGTTTTTGTTGCCTCACCAAGATGTACATGCTGAAATCGCCACTGAATTAGAACTATTGATAACTTGTCTAATCCAAATGTAGAATCACAGTCCTTAATGCTTCACGCTGGTGATATCACTTTAAGATCCTCACTGATGCTGGCAGTATATTCACAGTATATTCATCTTATATTTCTAGCATTAACTTTTTCATTACTGCTCCAACTTGTGGTAATGACAGATCAGTATCTCAATGTAAATTACTATAGATTTAGCAGTGTGCAGACCTCCAAAATCAACCTGACACCCCAAATAAACCATTTTGGACCAGCCTAAATCAATTACGGCACGGTTGACGACCCCTCTCCCTCCCGGCACTCATTCTTCTGGCGTTTCTTAATTTTCTTCTTCATCCTTCCAATGGCACATGTTCAAAGTGGATTGACCCTTGATAATGTCCTGATGTCTCTCACCTGAGCAGCCACTGTCCTTTACGGTCCATTATGTCTCGTCCATTTTCCTACCAGCAGCATGAGAGAAGTTTGGCCTGGGTCTCTCTCCATACTCACTCCACGTGGACTCATGTCACAATCCTGAGAGAAAAGGCAGTTGATAGAGTCTACTGGATGCTGTGAACAGGTTGCTGGCTCGGACTCAGGTTTCAGGAGGTGAAGGACCATAGTGAAAGCTATTGTCGCCATTACTTCAGCCGGTAAGAGGGGGTGACGTCCTGACCGTCCAGCAGACCCAATCTGGTGACGTCCTGACCGTCCAGCAGACCCAATCTGGTGACGTCCTGAACGTCCAGCAGACCCAATCTGGTGACGTCCTGACCGTCCAGCAGACCCAATCTGGTGACGTCCTGACCGTCCAGCAGACCCAATCTGGTGACGTCCTGACCGTCCAGCAGACCCAATCTGGTGACGTTCTGACCGTCTAGCAGACCCAATTTGGTGACGTTCTGACCGTCTAGCGCTCTCCCTCTCACACATATGACTATTGCTAAATGATCAACTTCTACCTAATCATTTAAATCACACCCAATGTCTCCAGTCTTTCTAGGGTGATCAGGCCTCACCAGAAAGTCAGAACAGAGGTCAGTCAACCATATTAAGTGAGGGTTTCTTTCGCTTTTCTTTCCGTGTACCTCAGACATTATTTACAGATATTTCAAACTTTCAAAACATTTTGTGCACCAGGACATTGGGTTTTCCATGTCTTATCAAGAGGATGTGTGCCAACAAAACTGATACTGAACTGATAGATACTTCAGAAATTTTCATTTTTGAGTCTTTCAAGGTTCATACTTTCTAACCTGTGGAAAAACCCACTCAAACCAAAATTAAAAGACCCCACAAAATAAATCAAACAAATTACTAACATCACAGGTGGGTTGTGTGGATGCTAAAAACAAACAAATTACTAACATCACAGGTGGGTTGTGTGGATGCTAAAAACAAACAAATTGCGAGGCCGTAGTTATTTTTGGAGCTCCCTTAAGAGCCGGATTGGGATCCCTTTGAACTAACTGTTCCCCCAAGGCACCTGTCTCAGAAGCATTTCAAAGGGAGAGATGCAGAATAATTGGTCAACTTGTCAGAAAACAGAAAACAGACATAAATGAAAATAAAAAGAAAGAAAATAAGAAAATAAAAAATCTTAAAGCTACAAATTCTTAATATTAATCAGGTTTATTGCATCTTGGGCAGGAAGTCTTAATTAAAACCATGAGTATACAGAATTATACTTCAGACAAATCACATAGTACATATTCTGCTTAACGGGAAACTGTATCATCTAAAGTCAACAGAGACCCTCTCTTAAAATCCTATCATTTTGACCTGTTGCACTGACACAGCTCTGTACTAACTGACATCATCTAGTCAAAATATGAAACCTGTTTAGCAACTCTGCTAGGACCTTCAAAAATGTTGGTGCTTATCAGCTCAATATTCAGTACTAAAAACATTTACTTGTATCTAGAGTTCCACGTAATGGAGTCAGTCCTTGTGGCTTTAGGGGTTCTTCAATCTGAATACACCAAATGGGGTTCTTCAATCTGAATACACCAAATGGGGTTCTTCAATCTGAATACACCAAATGGGGTTCTTCAATCTGAATACACCAAATGGAGTTCTTCAATCTGAATACACCAAATGGGGTTCTTCAATCTGAATACACCAAATGGGGTTCTTCAATCTGAATACACCAAATGGGGTTCTTCAATCTGAATACACCAAATGGGGTTCTTCAATCTGAATACACCAAATGTTCCTTTTCTTTCACATCTCTTAAGTTCTGTTTGCATTATGGACTCTCACGTGGAATATCGTCGTGGTCAACACAACTATCACTGCTTTGTTCTCTCTGTCGTGTTATTCTGTCTGCATACTGAGCATGGACAGAACCTCTGCCTGCATGCTGAGCACGGGCAGCACCTGGAGAACCTCTGCCTGGAGAACCTCTGCTCAACATTGATGCTAGTAACCACTGACAAGATACTGGAACTGATCATGATTCTGTCAGCCCGTGGTTTTGCATAAGTAGAATATCTTTATAAACCAAGATGAAAGCTCTTTCTGAATCATGGCTTCAAAAGAGCAATCTTCACCCAATGACAAAGGTTAGCTATCACCCTCACTCTATTCAAAAAATGTATTCACATTAAGGGAAGGCTGTTTCAACTCGTACAAGGACTTTACTAGAGGCATTCTTCTTATGGTTTTCTACAGATTTTTAGGAATACACTTCGTATTCATTTCTCTTTAATCATTGCATGATCTCACGATTTTACAATTTTATTATGGACACTGAGCTAAAGGGTAGAGCTGCCATTTTCAAGGAGCGGGACCTCACCGGGAAGCTGATAATAAATCCCGCTATGCCCTCCAATGAGGCAAAGTGTCAATACAGGACTAAGATTGAATCATACTACACCGGCTCCGACGCTCGTCGGATGTGGCAGGGCCTGCAAACTACTACAGGCTACAAAGGGAATGACAGACGCAAGCTGCCCAGTGACACAAGCCTACCAGAGTTAAATTACTTCAATGCTCGCTTCAAGGGAAGCAACACTGAAGCATGCATGAGCGCATCAGCTGTTCTGGACAACTGTGAGATCACGCTCTCCATAGCCGGTGTGAGTCAACATTCACAAGGCGGATTACCAGGACGTGTACTCTGAGCATGCTCTGACCAACTGGCAAGTGTCTTCACTGACATTTTCAACCTGTCCCTGACTGAGTCTGTAATACCAACATGTTTCAAGCAGACCACCATAGTCCCTGTGCTCAGGAACACCAAGGTAACCTACCTAAATGATTACAGACCCGTAGCACTCATGTCTAAAGCAATGAAGTGCTTTGAAAGGTTAGTCATGGCTCACATCACAACACCATTATTCCAGAGATCCTAGACCCACTCCAATTTGCATACCGCCCCAAAAGATCCACAGATGATGCAGTCTCTATTGCACTGCAAACTGCCCTTTCACACCTGGACAAAAGGAACACCCCAGTGGAAATGCTATTCATTGACTACAGTTCAGCGTTCAACACCATAGTGGCCTCAAAGCTCATCACTAAGCTAAGAACCCTGGGACTAAACACCTCCCTCTGCAACTGGATCCTGGACTTCCTGACAGGCCACCCCCAGGTGGCGAGGGTAGGTAATAACATCCGCCACGCTGATCCTCAACAAAGGGGCCCCTCAGGGGTGTGTGCTCAGTACCTTCCCTGTCCCTGTTCACTCATGACTGCATGGCCAGGCACGACTCCAGCACCATCATTTAAGTTTGCAGATTACACAACAGTGATTGGCCTGATCACCGACAACGACGGTCAGAGACCTGGCCGTGTGGTGCCAGGACAACAGCCTCTCCCTCAACGTGATCAAGACAAAGGAGATGATTGTGGACTACAGGAAAAGGATACCGAGCATGACCCCATTCTCATCGACGGGGCTGTAGTGGAGCAGGTTGAGAGCTTCAAGTTCCTTGGCATCCACATCACCAACAAACAAGCACACTAAGACAGTTGTGAGAAGGGCACGACAAAACCTATTCCCCCTCAGGAGACTGAAAAGATTTGTCATGGGTCCTCAGATCCTCAAAAGGTTTTACAGCTGCACCATCAAGAGCATCCAAACCCGTTGCATCCCTGCCTGGTATGGCAACTGCTCGGCCCCCTCGACTGCAAGGCACTACAGAGGAAGTACGTACGGCTAGGTACATCACCGGGGACAACCTTCCTACCAACCAGGACCTCTATACCAGGCGGTGTCAGAGGAAGGACCGAAAATTTGTCAAAGACTCCAGCCACCCTAGTCATAGATTGTTCTCTCTGCTACCGCACTGCAAGCGGTACCGGAGCACCAAGTCTAGGTCCAAGAGGCTTCTAAACAGCTTCTACCTTCGAGCCATAAGACTTCTGAACATCTAATCAATTGGCAACCCAGACTATTTGCCATCTTAATTAAGCATGCCGCATTCAAAACAATGTAGAACTAGGAATACACATAGTCCTTGGTTCACTCCAGACCGGACTGCCCTTGACCAGCACAAAAACATCCTGTGGCGTTCTGCATTAGCATCGAATAGCCCCCGTGATGTGCAACTTTTCAAGGAAGTTAGGAAACAAATATACACAGTGTTAGGAAAGCTAAGAACAGCTTTTTCAAAAAGAAATGTGCATCCTGTAGTACAAACTCAGAAAAGTTCTGGGACACTGTAAAGTCCATGGAGAATAAGAGCACCTCCTCCCAGCTGCTCACTTCTCTGAGGCTAGGAAACAGTGTTCCCACTGATAAATCCACTATAATTGAGAATTTCAATAGGCATTCTCTACGGTTGGCCATGCTTTTCACCTGGCTACCCCAACCACAGTCAACTGCCCGGCACCCTCCACAGCAATCCGTTCGGGGCGGCAGGGTAGCCTAGTGGTTAGAGCGTTGGACTAGTAACCGGAAGGTTGCGAGTTCAAATCCCCGAGCTGACAAGGTACATATCTGGCGTTCTGCCCCTGAACAGGCAGTTAACCCACTGTTCCCTGGCTGTCATTGAAAATAAGAATGTGTTCTTAACTGACTTGCCTGGTTAAATAAAGGTAAAAAATAAATAAACGCCAAAGCCCCCACCATTTCTCCTTCACCCAATTCCAGATAGCTGATGTTCTGAAAGAGCTGCAAAATTTGGACCCTACAAATCAGCCGGGCTAGACAATCTGGACCCCTACAAATCAGCCAGGCTAGACAATCTGGACCCTCTCTTTCTAAAATTATCTGCCAAAATTGTTGTAAACCCCTATTACTAGCCTGTTCAACCTCTTTCTCGTATCCTCTGAGATTCCCAAAGATTGGAAAGCTGCCGCGGTCATCCCCCTCTTCAAAGTGGGGTGACACTCTAGACCCAAACTGCTACAGACCTATATCTATCCTGCCCTGTCTTTCTAAGGTCTTCGAAAGCCAAGTTAACAAATAGATCACCGACCATTTCGAATCCCACCATACCTTCTCCGCTATGCAATCTGGTTTCCGAGCTGGTCACGGATGCACTTCAGCCACGCTCAAGGTCCTAAACGACATCATAACTGCCATCGATAAGAGGCATTACTTTATTCATCGTATTCATCGACCTGGCCAAGGCTTTTGACTCTGTCAATCACTGCATTCTTATTGGCAGACTAGACAGCCTTGGTTTCTCAAATGACTGCCTCGCCTGGTTCACCAACTAATTCTCAGAGAGAGTTCAGTGTGTCAAATTGGAGGGCCTGTTGTCCGGACCTCTGGCAGTCCCTATAGGGGTTCCATAGGGTTCAATTCTTGGGTTGACTCTCTTCTCTGTATACATCAATGATGTCACTCTTGCTGCTGGTGATGTCACTCTTGCTGCTGGTGATTCTCTGATCCACCTCTACACAGACGACACCATTCTGTATACTTCTGGCCCCTCTTTGGACACTGTGTTAACTAACCTCCAGACGAGCTTCAATGCCATACAACTCTCCTTCAGTCGCCTCCAACTGCTCTTAAATGCAAGTAAAACTAAATGCATGCTATTCAATCGATCACTGCCCGCACCTGCTCGCCCGTCCAGCATTACACTCTGGACAGTTCTGACTTAGGATACGTGGACAACTACAAATACCTAGGTGTCTGGTTAAATTGTAAACTCTCCTTCCAGACATTAAGCATCTCCAATCCAAAATGAAATCTAGAATCGGCTTCCTATATCGCAACAAAGCCTCCTTAACTCATGCTGCCAAACATACCCTCTTAAAACTGACCATCCTACCAATCCTCGACGTCGGTGATGTCATCTATGAAATAGCCTCCAACACTCTACTCAACAAACTGGATGCAGTCTATCACAGTGCCATCCGTTCTGTCATCAAAGCCCCACCATTGCGACCTGTGTGCTCTTGTTGGTTGGCCCTCGCTATATACTCTTTGCCAAACCCACTGGCTCCAGGTCATCTATAAGTCTTTGCTAGGTTAAGCCCCACCTGATCTCAGCTCACTGGTCACCATAGCAGCACCCACCCGTAGCATGCACTCCAGCAGGTATATCTCACTGGTCACCCCCAAAACCAATTCTTCCTTTGGTCGCCTCTCCTTCCAGTTCTCTGTTGCCAATGACTGGATTGAACTGCAAAAATCTCTGAAGCTGGAGACTCATATCTCCCTCACTAGCTTTAAGCACCAGCTGTCAGAGCAGCTCGCAGATCACTGCACCTGTACATAGCCCATCTGTAAACAGCCCATCTATCTACCTCATCCCCATACGGTATTTATTTATTTATCTTGCTCCTTTGCACCCCAGTATCTCTACTTGCACATTCATCTTCTGCACATCTACCATTCCAGTGTTTAATTTCTATATTGTAATTACTTCACCAGCATGGCCTATTTATTGCCTTAACTCCCTTATCTTACCTCATTTGCACTCACTGTATATAGACTTTTTGTTTTATTTTTTCTACTGTATTATTGACTATGTTTTGTTTATTCCGTGTGTCACTCTGTGTTGTTGTATGTGTCGAATTGCTATGCTTTATCTTGGCCAGGTTGCAAATGAGAACTCTGTCTCAAATAGCATACCTGGTTAAGTAAAGGTGAAAAAAAATTTTTTTTAAAAACACTAGAATAGAGAGAATTACTCCATACTTACACACTAACACTAGAAAAGATGTAATGGTACAATCCTTCATTTGCTTTTGTCTGGCACCAATGTTGAAAGCCTTAAGAGACAGGGCTCTGGTCAAAAGTAGTGCACTATATAGGGAATGAAAGAAGAATAGAAGAAACCTATAGAGTCAGAAACGGAATGGTGTTTCCATTCCCCAGGAGGCAGGAGTGATCCTATAATGCCACCCTACTTCCTGTCTAGACGCGTGTAATTTCCTGCTTCAGAGGGCAAACTTGTTTTAATTTCAGAAAGAGAGATAGAGAGAGTCAGGGAGTGAAGGAGAGACAGAGAGACTGAAAGTAGAGAGAGACAGAGTAAGAGGGAAAGTAAAGGAGGGAGAGAAAAATAAATCAAATCCAAATCAAATCAAATGTATTTATATAGCCCTTCGTACATCAGCTGATATCTCAAAGTGCTGTACAGAAACCCAGCCTAAAACCCCAAACAGCAAGCAATGCTGGTGTAGAAGCACGGTGGCTAGGAAAAGCTCCCTAGAAAGGCCAAAACCTAGGAAGAAACCTAGAAAGGAACCAGGCTATGTGGGGTGGCCAGTCCTCTTCTGGCTGTGCCGGGTGGAGATTATAACAGAACATGGCCAAGATGTTCAAATGTTCATAAATGACCAGCATGGTCGAACAATAATAAGAAACTGGAGCAGCAGCACAGTCAGGTGGACTGGGGACAGCAAAGAGTCATCATGTCAGGTAGTCCTGGCACATGGTCCTAGGGCTCAGGTCCTCCAAGAGAGAGAAAGAAGGGTCAGTTTGTTATATCTGGAGTACTTCTCCTGTCCTATTCGGTGTCCTGTGTGAATCTAAGTGTGCGTTCTCTAATTCTCTCCTCTCTTTCTTTCTCTCTCTCGGAGGACCTGAGCCCTAGGACCATGCCCCAGGACTACCTGACATGATGACTCCTTGCTGTCCCCAGTCCATCTGACCGTGCTGCTGCTCCAGTTTCAACTGTTCTGCCTTATTATTATTCGACCATGCTGGTCATCGGAAAGTAGAGCATTGCAGTAGTCTAACCTAGAAGTGACAAAAGCATGGATTAATTTTTCTGCATCATTTTTGGACAGAAAGTTTCTGATTTTTGCAATGTTACATAGATGGAAAAAAGCTGTCCTTGAAATGGTCTTGATATGTTCTTCAAAAGAGAGATCAGGGTCCAGAGTAACGCCGAGGTCCTTCACAGTTTTATTTGAGACGACTGTACATCCATTAAGATTAAATTGTCAGATTCAACAGAAGATCTCTTTGTTTCTTGGGACCTAGAACAAGCATCTCTGTTTTGTCCGAGTTTAAAAGTAGAAAGTTTGCAGCCATCCACTTCCTTATGTCTGAAACACATGCTTCTAGCAAGGGCAATTTTGGGGCTTCACCATGTTTCATTGAAATGTACAGCTGTGTGTCATCCGCATAGCAGTGAAAGTTAACATTATGTTTTCGAATGACATCCCCAAGAGGTAAAATATATAGTGAAAACAATAGTGGTCCTAAAACGGAACCTTGAGGAACACCGAAATGTACAGTTGATTTGTCAGAGGATAAACCATTCACAGAGACAAACTGATATCTTTCCGACAGATAAGATCTAAACCAGGCCAGAACTTGTCCGTGTAGACCAATTTGGGTTTCCAATCTCTCCAAAAGAATGTGGTGATCGATGGTATCAAAAGCAGCACTAAGGTCTAGGAGCACGAGGACAGATGCAGAGCCTCGGTCCGATGCCATTAAAATGTCATTTACCACCTTCACAAGTGCCGTCTCAGTGCTATGATGGCGTCTAAAACCAGACTGAAGCATTTTGTATACATTGTTTGTCTTCAGGAAGGCAGTGAGTTGCTGCGCAACAGCCTTTTCAAAAATGTTTGAGAGGAATGGAAGATTTGATATAGGCCGATTCATTTTTTATATTTTCTGGGTCAAGGTTTGGCTTTTTCAAGAGAGGCTTTATTACTGCCACTTTTAGTGAGTTTGGTACACATCCGGTGGATAGAGAGCCGTTTATTATGTTCAACATAGGAGGGCCAAGCACAGGAAGCAGCTCTTTCAGTAGTTTAGTTGGAATAGGGTCCAGTATGCAGCTTGAAGGTTTAGAGGCCATGATTATTTGCATCATTGTGTCAAGAGATATAGTACTAAAACCCTTGAGCGTCTCTCTTGATCCTAGGTCCTGGCAGAATTGTGCAGACTCAGGACAACCAAGCTTTGAAGGAATACGCAGATTTAAAGAGGAGTCCGTAATTTGCTTTCTAATAATCATAATTTTTTCCTCAAAGAAGTTCATGAATTTATCACTGCTAAAGTGAAAGTCATCCTCTCTTGGGAATGCTGCTTTTTAGTTAGCTTTGTGACAGTATCAAAAATGAATATCGGATTGTTCTTATTTTCCTCAATTAAGTTAGAAAAATAGGATGATCGAGCAGCAGTAAGGGCTCTTCGGTACTGCACGGTACTGTCTTTCCAAGCTTGTCGGAAGACTTCCAGTTTGGTGTGGCGCCATTTCCGTTCCAATATTCTGGAAGCTTGCTTCAGAGCAAAGAAAAGTTGGTAAAGAAAAGTTAGGTTGATTCAAGTAGTCATGGACAACAATGGTAGCTTTTAACTGTGGTTCAGTTGGTCACTTGGAAAGTGCCCTGGTAAGTTGGTCAGTTGGAAGGTGCCCTGGTTAGTTGATCAGTTGGAAGGTGCCCTGGTTAGTTGGTCAGTTGGAAGGTGCCCTGGTTAGTTGGTCAGTTGGAAGGTGCCCTGGTTAGTTGGTCAGTTAGTATAGTTGGACCGTGTACTGGTTAGTTGGTCAGTTGGAAGGTGCCCTGGTTAGTTGGTCAGTTGGAAGGTTCCTTGATTAGTTGGTCAGTTGGAAGGTGGCCTGGTTAGTTGGTGAGTTGGTCAGTTGGTATAGTTGGACTGTGTCCCGGTTAGTTGGTCAGTTGGAATGTGCCCTGGTTAGTTGGTCAGTTGGAAGGTGGCCTGGTTAGTTGATCAGTTGGAAGGTGCCCTGGTTAGTTGATCAGTTGGAAGGTGCCCTGGTTAGTTGATCAGTTGGAAGGTGCCCTGGTTAGTTGATCAGTTGGAAGGTGCCCTGGTAAATTGGTGAGTTGGTCAGTTGGTATAGTTGGACCGTGTCCTAGTTAGTTGGTCAGTAGGTCAGTTGGAAGATGTTCTGGTGAGTTGGAAGTTGTCCTGGTCAGTTGGAAGGTGCCCTGGTTAGTTGATCAGTTGGAAGGTGTCCTAGTTAGTTGGTCAGTTGGAAGGTGCCCTGGTTAGTTGGTCAGTTGGAAGGTGCCCTGGTTAGTTGGTCAGTTGGAAGGTTCCCTGGTAAGTTGGCCAGTTGGAAGGTGCCCTGGTTAGTTGATCAGTTGGAAGGTGCCCTGGTTAGTTGGTCAGTTGGAAGGTGCCCTGGTTAGTTGGTCAGTTGGAAGGTTCCTTGATTAGTTGGTCAGTTGGAAGGTGGCCTGGTTAGTTGGTGAGTTGGTCAGTTGGTATAGTTGGACCGTGTACTAGTTAGTTGGTCAGTTGGAAGGTGCCCTGGTTAGTTGGTCAGTTGGAAGGTTCCTTGATTAGTTGGTCAGTTGGAAGGTGGCCTGGTTAGTTGGTCAGTTGGTATAGTTGGACCGTGTCCCGGTTAGTTGGTCAGTTGGAATGTGCCCTGGTTAGTTGGTCAGTTGGAAGGTGGCCTGGTTAGTTGGTCAGTTGGAAGGTGCCCTGGTTAGTTGATCAGTTGGAAGGTGCCCTGGTTAGTTGATCAGTTGGAAGGTGCCCTGGTAAATTGGTGAGTTGGTCAGTTGGTATAGTTGGACCGTGTCCTAGTTAGTTGGTCAGTAGGTCAGTTGGAAGATGTTCTGGTGAGTTGGAAGTTGTCCTGGTCAGTTGGAAGGTGCCCTGGTTAGTTGATCAGTTGGAAGGTGTCCTAGTTAGTTGGTCAGTTGGAAGGTGCCCTGGTTAGTTGGTCAGTTGGTTAGTTGGAAGGTGCCCTGGTTAGTTGGTCAGTTGGAAGGTGCCCTGGTTAGTTGGTCAGTTGGAAGGTTCCCTGGTTAGTTGGTCAGTTGGAAGGTGCCCTGGTTAGTTGGTCAGTTGGAAGGTGCCCTGGTTAGTTGGTCAGTAGGTCAGTTGGAAGGTGCCCTGGTTAGTTGGTCAGTTGGAAGGTGTCCTGGTTAGTTGGTGAGTTGGAAGGTGTCCTGTGTGGTTGTTCAGTTGGTCACTTACTAATGTAAGCAGCAGAGCCTATTCTATCAATACAGTCATCTAAGCGAGGTAGAGGAAAATAATCAGACTTTGTAACTGCATTTACGCGACGATAGTCCGTACATAAGCGGGACGTACCGTCAGGCTTAGGAACAAGAATACATGGGGAACTCCATGAGCTGTTACTGGGTTTTGCAATGTCATTCTGTAATAAATAAGCTACCTCACTTTTCATTACCTCCCTTTTCTTAGCATTAACCCGGTACGGATGCTGACGTATAGGAACAGCGTTCCCCACATCCACGTCATGTTCCAAGATGGATGTGCGACTTGGAATGTCCTGAAATACACTGAGAAAACTGTTTATCAATAGGATAAGATCCTTAGTTTGATCATTATCCAAATGTTCCATTTGAGAGGGTAACTTCTTCAGCATCTCTGAATTACATAGGCGTTCACCTTGCTGCAACGTATGGCGTAACTCCAACCCGTCCTCCTTATCCTCATCTAGGTCCCAGCCAGGCTTCAGCACCACCGCAGCCACACTGGAGACAGCGGGCTGGACCGGCTTACCTGAGGAACTGTTGGGAGAATCACGTACATAATGTTTTCAGCATGTTAACATGACACACACGGGAAGAACGCCTTCGATCTGGTGTCTTTATCACATAACTGGTGTCATTGAGTTTCTTTTCCACCAGATATGGTCCAGAAAAACGTGCTGACAGAGATGAGCCAGGGATTGGCAACAAAACTAAAACTTGATCCCCTGGTGCAAATGAACGGCCAACTGCCTTTTGTCATAATGCAACTTCATGCATTTTTGAGACGAGGCGAGAGACTTTTGGGCTAACGCACATGCGGCGTGCAGTCTCTCCCGCATCTTACTGACATATTCCAACACATTTTTAGGGGCGCTACTGGGTGTAGGAGATAAGATATGCTCCTTCAAAACTTTAAGCGGACCCCGTGGGGTGTGTCCAAACACAAGGTCACCAGGGCTGAACCCTAAGACTCTTGTATCGTTTCCCTTATAGCAAATAGGACAAAGGGCACCCCCTCATCCCAATCAGTACTGGTATCCATACAATACTTGCGTAGCATTGCCTTCAGCGTCTGATGCCAGCGTTCTAGAGCCCCTTGACTCTCTGGATGATACGGACTGGAGACCTGATGGGAAATACACAATGTCTTTAACACATTTGAAAACAGTTTAGACATGAAGTTGGATCCTTGATCAGTTTGGATTACTCTAGGGAGTCCAAACGTAGAAAAGAACTTCACTAGTGCCTTCACCACAGTCTTAGCCGTTCCATCTGAACGACGAGAAGCAGAAGATAAAGGATCGAATCGGGGCAATGTAAAGGGGGTACGAGGAACCCCTTCCTCCGCCCTGTCCTCCGACTTGGCATCAGAAGGTCTACCCGTCTCCTCTCCTTGCAATGAGAGAATCCGTTCTCTCACTAAACCCTCCCTGACTAGCACCAAAAGCTGAGCCTTTAGGGCTTTCTCAGGGAATACAAATCCATAATGGTCAGCTATAGCTATAAGGTCTACTTTACGAAACCTCAACAAACAATCAATAGAGGGCGCTTCAAAAAACTTGGAGATGGCTGATGCAGCCATCTTATACAATGCAGTCTACTGAACACACTAACTAAACAAGTCATCCAAACTCACAACCTACCATCACACCTCAATCACTAATCACAGAGAGCTCAGAGCAGCAGGGTCCGGTGGGTTTAATGGAAAGATCCTGGATGAGCCCCCATTATGTTACGCACGCCTCTATGAAGAGGGAACGCAACACCCTGCTACAACTAAACTCTCCGTGAAGCGAAAAAGGTATGGACTGTAGGTGCGAGTAAGGATGACAACATGCAGAATGTGGTACCGTTTACAAGGACTTTATTCCTTTACACGGTAATATGGGGAAAAGGGGCTGGACGGAACCAAAGCAAAGAAAGTAAATCTCAAAGCCCCCCCCCTCTCCTATCTTACCTGCCTAACCAATACTTACTTAATTTAGCACCACCTGGTGCCCTAACCAAAATACAGGGGGTGTAGGTCTTACCTAGTGTGCCTAGACAGTGAATATACTACGGGTATATGTATGCCCGCGGGCCTCTTGCCTAAACACTCCCAAGGTGCCTTCCCCTTTCCCCCTGGGAAGAAATGAAACAGAATATAAAACAATTTCACAAACAAACTAAGAAACAAAGGACGTCAAATAAGCTCTATCTGAGCAACAAACTCACAGAACATACCACTTTCCAGCAATGTACTCCCAGCAAAATCAACCTCTATCACAATCAATCTCAGCAATCCCTACCTCCAGCAAAATCTCTAACAAATCTCTCTAGCAAATCTCTCTAGCAAATCTCTCTAGCAAATCTCTCTAGCAAATCTCTCTAGCAAATCTCTCTAGCAAATCTCTCTAGCAAATCTCTCTAGCAAAATCTCTCTCCAAAAAGATCTTCCTCCTGAACAGAACACTGGCTTTTATATAGCTTCAGAAGGAATGGGTAATTGTAGACAGCTGCGTCTTGACGAGGGGGCGGGGTCAGCTCTCCAATTAGCCCTGGAGTTGACCAATCAGCTGCTTGAGGGATTTCAGGAAGCCATTTCCTGAAATAAACACATGCAAATACACAAACTACAACACATAATCTGGGGAACGTAACAGAAGGTGTCCTGGTTAGTTTGGCAGTTGGTGAGTTGGAAGATGTCCTGTGTGGTTGTTCAGTTGGTGCAATTCGAAGGTGTCCTGGTTAGTTTTGCAGGTAGTCAGTTGGTACTTGAAGGTGTCCTAGTTTGCGGGTTGTTAACCTAGAGGTTGCCTTTCCCGGACAAGTTTCTCCTCTCTGACTCTGTCAGTATTTGCAATGGCTGGACTGGTCTAGGTCCTTTATATGACTCTGGCATCGTTTGTTATGGCTGAGCTAGTCTGGGTGTCTTCTCTAGCATCGTTTGGTATGGCTGGACTGGCTATCCTCCCTGGCTCTGGCATAATTTGGTTTGGCCTTGCTAAGCCCCTTCCCTGTGAGACAGAAAGTGGAGTGGGGGTTGGCCTGAGAGAGAACAGAGTAGGGTAACTGATAGAGGTGATGCAGTAGGGATCAGTCCTCGGATCCCTGACCTTTGACCCAGTGGGACAACAATAGAGGTAGAATGAGGTCTCCGGATGTTCTTCAAATTGGGTTGCCTATGATTTGTAAATGGCTTTTAAGCATTATCACTGCCATCTAGTGCCCACACAAGATTTTGAGTCAGGACTCCAGCACTACAGGTGGAGCTGAATAACCAATTTCAACCAAAATAATGAGTAAATTGACCACTTTAAAATGGAGATTGCTGTCACAGAGGCCATTAGGGCACAGAAAATAGACAACACATGACCTACTCCACTGGTTGGGCATATGTCTTATTTTACTGCTGCTGCTGTTGTGCTACTAACAGAGAAAGCTCTAACAGGGAGTGTGTGTGTGTGTGTGTTGCATGTGTGTGTGTGTGTTGCATGCGTGTGTGTGTGTGTGTGTGTGTTGCATGCGTGTGTGTGTGTTGCATGCGTGTGTGTGTTTTGCATGCGTGTGTGTGTGTGACCTCTGATGTCCTAGGAGAGGCACCCTGAGAACAGAGGGAAATGAGAAGGAAGATGGCTGGCTGTTGCTCAGCAACCAGCTTCTCATGTAACTAAAACAACAAGATTATAACTGTAACATATCCATCTACCCTTTGCCATGGTAACGTTGATCTGGATCTATCCACTTACTAAAATTAGACATAAACCAATGAATAACACTCCTACAAACATGTACGCTTCATTGGATAGATAGAATCCAGACCTGTGACTGTGATAAGTATCTGTGACTTTTCAAACTGCTGTAAACTGAAAAAACAACAATAGTATAGTTTGTATGCTGCACTTTAAGATTTTGACTGTGCTTTTATTTAGAATCTGTTCCAGATGGAACCAGATCGTCTGGACTGATTTACTGACTTCATACCAGCGATTAAGTAGCGGCACAAGAAGAGCTACAGCATGTTGGGGTGGAAATTGGTCATGATATGGACCTAAGATGGCCTCTGTGTCTGATAATCCTTCTCTGTCTGCGAAGCCACTCCACACGGCTCCAACAGGCTTCAGTTTCTAGCGTCACATCTGTGTTAAAATTATCAAAGGCCATGGTTCACCACGTCTCATATTTTCCATGACTGCATTCTTCATCTCAGGGGGGGGTTGCTTTTTTTCTGCTCTCATAACCTCTCTCTCTCTCTCGCTCTCTCGCTCTCTCTCGCTCTCTCACACAAATTAGAGCTGCAAATTAAAGCTGCAAGCAGCCATGCCGGGGTTCAAGCTGTGGGCCCGCTGTGCCACCATCAGGACAAACTGAACCCATCACTCTAGGATGAGCTACCTCAGTACTGTTTACCCCGCTTGGCAAACATCAGAACATCCAACAAGGCATGCAATATTATGCTTTTGAGGTATTTTGGACCATTTTCAATGACATTGACTACTTTAAACGTCTTATTGTCCAGGAGCACTGGACCGATTGGCACCACATTTGGTACGTAGCATCTATCATTTTCCCAAACAATATCGCGATCATTCAGTACCAGTCAAAGGTTTGGACACACCTACTCATTCCAGGGGTTTTCTTTATTTTTAATATTTCCTACACAGTAGAATAATAGTGAATACATCAAAACTATGAAATACCACTACTTGAACACTGTAAATAAATATCAACACTTAAACACCCGCACCTTCTGTTTCCTGCTGAATACCTGATCGCATCTCTATACTACCGATTTTATTTACGACACATTTGTAATGTGTTCTTTTTGTCAAAGTGCCATCTTGAGAGTCTAAGATCTCCAATTAGCTGCTCAGTGTAGTTACCATTGGTTTCCACTAGATGGCACACTGGGTTAGATGAAGTCATCACTCTAGCAACCGGGCCATTTGTGTGCGTGCAAAGCAGTTTTATCTTCCAAGCTAGTTTTTCTGGCTACACTTGAAACTGTTTTTATAGTCGACTAGGCAAACTTATAATATTTTTAGAAACCTTGTCTTAGAATTATAAGACACCAAATGTATTCGAATGTGATTAATAATTTCAGTAGGTCAGATTGTTTAGGTGTTATTACATATGGAGCTAACATTATGTCTTGAAAAATAATGACCGCAGACAACTGGAACAAACTCTGCTTCTACACCTGCATTGCTTTGCTGTTTGGGATTTTAGGCTGGGTTTCTGTACAGCACTTTGTGACATTACCTGATGTAAAAGGCTGGGTTTCTGTACAGCACTTTGTGACATTACCTGATGTAAAAGGCTGGGTTTCTGTACAGCACTTTGTGACATTACCTGATGTAAAAGGCTGGGTTTCTGTACAGCACTTTGTGACATTACCTGATGTAAAAGGCTAGGTTTCTGTACAGCACCTTGTGACATTACCTGATGTAAAAAAGGGCTTTATAAATACATTTGTTTGATGTATAGCCATTTTATTTAGTAGTAGAGGCTAGATCCAGTTAACTGGTTTTATTAACGCTCAAACGCTTCAACCAAACTGAGGTAGTGGTTGAAGTTACCATCACACCAGACTGCAGAGGTGGTTGAAGTTACCATCACACCAAACTGCGGAGGTGGTTGAAGTTACCATCACACCAAACTGCGGAGGTGGTTGAAGTTACCATCACACCAGATTGCGGAGGTGGTTGAAGTTACCATCACACCAAACTGAGGTAGTGGTTGAAGTTACCATCACACCAGACTGCAGAGGTGGTTGAAGTTACCATCACACCAAACTGCAGAGGTGGTTGAAGTTACCATCACACCAAACTGCAGAGGTGGTTGAAGTTACCATCACACCAAACTGCAGAGGTGGTTGAAGTTACCATCACCCCAAACTGCGGTAGTGGTTGAAGTTACCATCACACCAAACTGAGGTAGTGGTTGAAGTTACCATCACACCAAACTGAGGTAGTGGTTGAAGTTACCATCACACCAAACTGAGGTAGTGGTTGAAGTTACCATCACACCAAACTGCAGAGGTGGTTGAAGTTACCATCACACCAAACTGCGGAGGTGGTTGAAGTTACCATCACACCAGATTGCGGAGGTGGTTGAAGTTACCATCACACCAAACTGAGGTAGTGGTTGAAGTTACCATCACACCAGACTGCAGAGGTGGTTGAAGTTACCATCACACCAAACTGCAGAGGTGGTTGAAGTTACCATCACACCAAACTGCAGAGGTGGTTGAAGTTACCATCACACCAAACTGCAGAGGTGGTTGAAGTTACCATCACCCCAAACTGCGGTAGTGGTTGAAGTTACCATCACACCAAACTGAGGTAGTGGTTGAAGTTACCATCACACCAAACTGTAGAGGTGGTTGAAGTTACCATCACACCAAACTGCGGAGGTGGTTGAAGTTACCATCACACCAGATTGCGGAGGTGGTTGAAGTTACCATCACACCAAACTGAGGTAGTGGTTGAAGTTACCATCACACCAGACTGCAGAGGTGGTTGAAGTTACCATCACACCAAACTGTAGAGGTGGTTGAAGTTACCATCACACCAAACTGCAGAGGTGGTTGAAGTTACCATCACACCAAACTGAGGTAGTGGTTGAAGTTACCATCACACGAAACTGCAGAGGTGGTTGAAGTTACCATCACACCAGACTGCGGAGGTGGTTGAAGTTACCATCACACCAGATTGCGGAGGTGGTTGAAGTTACCATCACACCAGACTGAGGTAGTGGTTGAAGTTGCCATCACACCAAACTGCAGAGGTGGTTGAAGTTACCATCACACCAGACTGCGGAGGTGGTTGAAGTTACCATCACACCAGACTGCGGAGGTGGTTGAAGTTACCATCACAACAGATTGCGGAGGTGGTTGAAGTTGCCATCACACCAAACTGCAGAGGTGGTTGAAGTTACCATCACACCAAACTGCAGAGGTGGTTGAAGTTACCATCACACCAAACTGCGGAGGTGGTTGAAGTTACCATCACACCAGATTGCGGAGGTGGTTGAAGTTACCATCACACCAAACTGAGGTAGTGGTTGAAGTTACCATCACACCAGACTGCAGAGGTGGTTGAAGTTACCATCACACCAAACTGCAGAGGTGGTTGAAGTTACCATCACACCAAACTGCAGAGGTGGTTGAAGTTACCATCACACCAAACTGCAGAGGTGGTTGAAGTTACCATCACCCCAAACTGCGGTAGTGGTTGAAGTTACCATCACACCAAACTGAGGTAGTGGTTGAAGTTACCATCACACCAAACTGAGGTAGTGGTTGAAGTTACCATCACACCAAACTGCGGTAGTGGTTGAAGTTACCATCATCCCAGACTGTGGAGGTGGTTGAAGTTACCATCACGCCAAACTGCGGTAGTGGTTGAAGATACCATCACCCCAAACTGTGGTAGTGGTGTCACTACTACGCGGACCCTGCCGGCTGATGTGTTACAGGCCATCTACTGTATGTTGCTGTTTTTGCCATGAGAACAAACTTTTCGACCTGATCGGCTGAAGCATGAAATGTTTCTGGAGGTTAACTAGCTCCCTAACTATTTCCTCCCCTGGCGTTCTAAAGCGTTCTAAAGCATTCTAAAGCATTCTAAAGCCTAGTGATTCCCATTTATACCTCTTCTTCTCCAGAACTGCTCGATCTATGATCGGCTATGATGATGAACTATTGCCACCAAATTTGGTATTCAGCTTCTATGGATGATCATCTTCAAATGCAATATTTTCCTTGATTCTTGCTCAAACAATACGGCCGCAATAAGCCAATAAGCTTGCATTACATTTTTTCCTGGCAGCTTCATTAAATAGTACCCGCAAAACACCAGTCTCAACGTCAACAGTAAAGAGACGACTCTGGGATGCTGGCCTTCTAGGCAGAGTTCCTCTGTCCAGTGTCTGTGTTCTTTTGCTCATCTTAATCTTTTATTTTTATTGTCCAGTCTGAGATATGGCTTTTTATTTGCAACTCTGCCTAGAAGGCCAGCATCCCAGAGTCACCTCTTCACTGTTGACGTTGAGACTGGTGTTTTGCAGGTACTATTTAATGAAGCTGCCAGTTGAAGCTGCCAGTTGAGAACTTGTGAGGCGTCTGTTTCTCAAACTAGACACTCTAATGTACTTATCCTCTTCCTCAGTTGTGCACCGGGGCCTCCCACTCCTCTTTCTATTTTGGTTAGAGCCAGTTTGCGCTGTTCTCTGAAGGGAGTAGTACACAGCATTGTACGAGATCTTCAATTTCTTTGACATTTCTTGCATGGAATAGCCTTCATTTCTCAGAACAAGAATAGACCGACAAGTTTCAGAACAAAGTGCTTTGTTTCTGGCCATTTTGAGCCTGTAATTGAACCCACAAATGCTGACTCTCCATATTTTTTTTCACCTTTATTTAACCAGGTAGGCTAGTTGAGAAACTTATCATTTACAACTGCAACCCGGCCAAGATAAAGCAAAGCGGTGCGCCACAAACAACAACACAGAGTTACACATAACAAACGTACAGTCAATAACACAATAGAAAAATCAATATACAGTGTGTGCAAATGAGGTAAGTTGAGGTAGGTAAGGCAATAAATAGGCCAAGGTGGCGAAATAATTAGAATTTAGCAATGAAACACTGGAGTGAGAGATGTGCAGAAGATGAATGTGCAAGTAGAGATACTGGGGTACAAAGGATAAAAAAAAAAATACAAGTATGGGGATGAGGTAGTTGGATGGGCTGTTTACAGATGGGCTATGTACAGGTGCAGTGACCTGTGAGCTGCTCTGCCAGCTAGTGCTTATAGTTAGAGAGGGAGATATGAGTCTCCATTTTTGCAGTTCGTTCCAGTCATTGGCAGCAGAAAACTGGAAGGAAAGGTGGCCAAAGGAGGAATTGGCTTTGGGGGTGACCAGTGAGATATACCTGCTGGAGCGCGTGCTACGGGTGGGTTCTGCTATGGTGACCAGTGAGCTGAGATAAGGTGGGGATTTAACTAGCAAAGACTTATAGATGACCTGGAGCCAGTGGGTTTTGTGACGAATATGAACGAGAGCGTACAGGTCACAGTGGTGGGTGGTATATGGGGCTTTGGTGACAAAACAGATGGCACTGTGATAGACTGCATCCAATTTGCTGAGTAGAGTGTTGGTTGCTATTTTGTAAATTACATCGCCAAAGTCAAGGATCGGTAGGATAGTCAGTTTTACGAGGGTATGTTTAGCAGCGTGAGTGAAGGATGCTTTGATGCGAAATAGGAAGCCGATTCTGGATTTAATATTGTATTGGAGATGCTTAACGTGAGTCTGGAAGGAGAGTTTACAATCTAACCAGACACCTAGGTATTTGTAGTTGTCCACAAGTTCTAAGTCAGAACCGTCCAGAGTCGTGATGCTGGATGCGCGAGCAGGTGCGGGCAGTGATCGATTGAATAGCATGCATTTAGTTTTACTTGCATTTAAGAGCAGTTGGAGGCCACAGATGGGAGTTATCTGGAGGTTAGTTAACACAGTGTCCAAAGAAGTGCCAGATGTATACAGAATGGTGTCGTCTGCGGAGAGGTGAATTAGAGAATCACCAGCAGCAAGAGCGACATCATTGATATATACAGAGAAAAGAGTTGGCCCAAGAATTGAACCCTATGGCACCCCCATAGAGTCTGCCAGAGGTCCGGACAACAGGCCCTCCGATTTGACACACTGAACTCTCTCTGAGAAGTAGTTGGTTAACCAGGCGAGGCAGTCATTTGAGAAGCCAAGGCTGTTGAGTCTGCCGATAAGAATGTGGTGATTGAGAGAGTCGAAAAGCCTTGGCCAGGTCGATGAATACAGCTGCACAGTATTGTCTCCTATCGATGGCGGTTTTGATAATGTTTAGGACCTTGAGCGTGCCTGAGGTGCACCAGCTCGGAAAACAGATTGCATAGCGGAGAAGTTAAGGTGGGATTCGAAATGGTCGGTGATCTGTTTGTTAACTTGGCTTTCGAAGACCTTAGAAAGGCAGGGTAGGATAGATATAGGTCTGTATCTGTTTTGGTCTAGAGTGTCTCCCCCTTTGAAGAGGGGGATGACAGAGGCAGATTTTCTTTGGGGATCTCAGACGATACAAATGAGAGTTTGAACAGGCTAGTAATAGGGGTAGCAACAATGGCGGCAGATCATTTTAGAAAGAGAGGGTCCAGATTGTCTAGCCCGGTTGATTTGTCGGGGTCCAGATTTTGCAGCTCTTTCAGAACATCGGCTATCTGGATTTGGGTGAAGGAGAAATGGGGAGGTTTGGGCAAGTTTCTGAGGGGGGTGCAGGGCTGTTGACTGGGGTAAGGTTAGCCAGGAGGAAAGCATGGCCAGCCGTAGAAAAAATGCTTATTGAAATTCTCAATTATCATGGATTATCGGTGGTGACAGTGTTTCCTAGCCTCAGCGCAGTGGGCAGCTGGGAGGAGGTGCTCTTGGTCTCCATGGACTTTACAGTGTCCCAGAACTTTTCAACTAGTCTAAAGAAGGCCAGTTGTATTGCTACTTTAATCAGTACAACATTTTTCAGCTGTGCAAACAAAATTTCAAAAGGGTTTTCTAATGATCAGTTAGCCTTTTAAAATGATACATTTGGATTAGCTAACACAATGTGCCATTGGAACACAGGAGTGACCACTGTGCCACTTAGACCACTGTGCCACTTGACTACCAACAACGACGAGACAGCAGGGAGCAGGAGTGTGGTGTCAGGAAAATAAAACGTTTTAAATTGCTCGGTGTACACATGCCAGACAAACTGAAATGGTCCACCCACACAGCATGGTGAAGAAGGTGCAACAGCCTCAGGAGGCTGAAGAAATTCGGGTTGTCACCAAAAACATTCACAAACTTTTACAGATGCACAATCGATAGCATCCTGTCGGGCTGTATCACCGCCTGGTACGGCAACTGCTCCGCCCATAACCGTAAGGCTCTCCAGAGGTTAGTGAGGTCTGCACAACGCATCACCGGGGGCAAACTACCTGCCCTCCAGGACACCTACACCACCCGATGTCACAGGAAGGCCAAAAAGATCATCAAGGACAACAACCACCCGAGCCACTGCTGCCTGTTCACCCCGCTATCAACCCGCATCAAGCTGGGACCGAGAGACTGAAAAACAGCTTCTGTCTCAAGACCATCAGACTGTTAAACAGCCATCAATAACGTAGAGTGGCTCCTACCAACATACTGACTCAAATCTCTAGCCACTTTAATAATGGAACAAATGATGTAATATATTTATCACTTCCACTTTATACAATATTTACATACCCTACATTACTCATCTCATATGTATATACTGTACTCTATACCATCTACTGCATCTTGCCTAAGCCGTTCTGTACCATCACTCATTCATATATTTATATGTACATATTCTTATTCATTCCTTTACACTTGTGTGTATAAGGTAGTTGTTGTGAAATTGTTAGATTACTTGTAGATATTACTGCACTGTCGGAACTAGAAGCACAAGCATTTCACTACACTCACATTAACATCTGCTAACCATGTGTATGTGACCAATAACATCTGCTAACCATGTGTATGTGACCAATAACATCTGCTAAACATGTGTATGTGACCAATAACATCTGCTAACCATGTGTATGTGACCAATAACATCTGCTAACCATGTGTATGTGACCAATAATATCTGATAACCATGTGTATGTGACCAATAACATCTGCTAACCATGTGTATGTGACCAATAACATCTGCTAACCATGTGTGTGTGACCAATAACATCTGCTAACCATGTGTATGTGACCAATAACATCTGCTAACCATGTGTATGTGACCAATAACATCTGCTAACCATGTGTATGTGACCAATAACATCTGCTAACCATGTGTATGTGACCAATAATATCTGATAACCATGTGTATGTGACCAATAACATCTGCTAACCATGTGTATGTGACCATTAACATCTGCTAACCATGTGTATGTGACCAATAACATCTGCTAACCATGTGTATGTGACCAATAACATCTGCTAACCATGTGTATGTGACCAATAACATCTGCTAACCATGTGTATGTGACCAATAACATCTGCTAACCATGTGTATGTGACCAATAATATCTGATAACCATGTGTATGTGACCAATAACATCTGCTAACCATGTGTATGTGACCATTAACATCTGCTAACCATGTGTATGTGACCAATAACATCTGCTAACCATGTGTATGTGACCAATAACATCTGCTAACCATGTGTATGTGACCAATAACATCTGCTAACCATGTGTATGTGACCAATAATATCTGCTAACCATGTGTATGTGACCAATAACATCTGCTAACCATGTGTATGTGACCATTAACATCTGCTAACCATGTGTATGTGACCAATAACATCTGCTAACCATGTGTATGTGACCAATAACATCTGCTAACCGTGTATGTGACCAATAACATCTGCTAACCATGTGTGTGTGACCAATAACATCTGCTAACCATGTGTATGTGACCAATAACATCTGCTAACCATGTGTATGTGACCAATAACATCTGCTAACCATGTGTATGTGACCAATAACATCTGCTAACCATGTGTATGTGACCAATAACATCTGCTAACCATGTGTATGTGACCAATAACATCTGCTAACCATGTGTATGTGACCAATAATATCTGATAACCATGTGTATGTGACCAATAACATCTGCTAACCATGTGTGTGTGACCAATAACATCTGCTAACCATGTGTATGTGACCAATAACATCTGCTAACCATGTGTATGTGACCAATAACATCTGCTAACCATGTGTATGTGACCAATAACATCTGCTAACCATGTGTATGTGACCAATAACATCTGCTAACCATGTGTATGTGACCAATAACATCTGCTAACCATGTGTATGTGACCAATAACATCTGCTAACCATGTGTATGTGACCATTAACATCTGCTAACCATGTGTATGTGACCAATAACATCTGCTAACCATGTGTATGTGACCAATAACATCTGCTAACCATGTGTATGTGACCAATAACATCTGCTAAACATGTGTATGTGACCAATAACATCTGCTAAACATGTGTATGTGACCAATAACATCTGCTAAACATGTGTATGTGACCAATAAAATGCTATTTTATTTTATTTGATCCAGACGACTATGTGATCACGCTCTCCGTAGCCGATGTGAGTAAACAGGTTCATGTTGACAAGGCCTCTGGGCCAGATGGATTACCAGGAAGGTTGGTCTGGGCATGTGCTGACCATCTGGCAGATGTCTTCACTGACATTATCAACCTCTCCCTGTCTGAGTCTGTAATACCAACATGTTCAAGCAGACCACCATAGTCCCTGTACCCAAGAACACCAAGGTAACCTGGCTAAATGACAACAGACCTGTAACACTCACGTCTGTAGTCATGAAGTGCTTTGAATGGCTGATAATGGCTCACATCAACACCATTATCCCAGAAACCCTAGACCCACTCCAATTTGCATACCGCCCAAATAGATCCACAGATGATGCAATCTCTATTACACTCCACACTGCCCTTTCCCACCTGGACAAAAGGAACACCTATGTGAGAATGCTATTCATTGACTTCAGCTCAGCGTTGAACACCATAGTGCCCTCAAAGCTCCTCACTAAGCTAAGGACCCTGGTACTAAACACCTCCCTCTGCAGCTGAATCCTGGACTTCCTGACCGGCCACCCCCAGGTGGTAAGGGTAGGTAACAACACATATGCCACGCTGATCCTCAACACTGGAGTCCCTCAGGGGTGTGTGCTTAGTCCCTTCCTGTACTCCCTGTTCACCCACGACGGCCAGGCATGACTCCAACACCATCATTAAGTTTGCAGACAACACAACAGTGATAGGCTTGATTACTGATCACTGACAACGATGAGACAGCCTATAGGGAGGAGGTGTGTGTGTCCATCCCCCCCGGCCAAACCCCTCTTTTACGCTTAAGCTCTGTTTATCATCTAAATTATCATCTAAACTAATCCTACATGTACATATTACCTCAAATAGCCCGACTAACCACCATGTGCCCCCGCACATTGACCGGTACCACCTGTATTTTGCCTCACTACTGTTATTTTTTACAGTTGTTTTTTTTTTCTTTACTTATCTATTGTTTACCTAATACCTTTTTTTTAACTTCAAAACTGCACTGTTGGTTAAGGCCTTGTAAGCATTTCACTGTATTTGGCGCAAGTGACAAATGTTGATTTGATTTGAGGTTAGGATCGTTAACGTAGCAGGTTAGGATCATTAACGTAGCAGGTTAGGATCATTAACGTAGCATGTTAGGATCATTAATGTAGCAGGTTAGGATCGTTAACGTAGATCTTCATGGGCTATACTCGGCCTTGTCTCAGGATAGTAAGTTGTTGGTTTGAAGATATCCCTCTAGTGGTGTGGGAGCTGTGCTTTGGCAAAGTGGGTGGGGTTTTATCCTGCCTGTTTGGCCCTGTCTGGGGTATTGTCTGACAGGACCACAGTGTCTCCTGACCCCTCCTGTCTCCGCCTCCAGTATTTATGCTGCAGTAGTTTATGTGTCGGGGGGCTAGGGTCAGTCTGTTATACCTGGAGTATTTATCCTGTCTAATCCGGTGTCCCCTGTGAATTTAAGTATGCTCCCTCTAATTCTCTTTCTCTCCCTCTCCCTCCCCTCCCAGAGGACCTGAGCCCTAGGACCATGCCTCAGGACTACCTGACCTGATGACTCCTTGCTGTCCCCAGTCCACCTGGCCGTGCTGATGCTCCAGTTTCAACTGTTCTGCCTGCGGCTATGGAACCCTGACCTGTTCACCGGACGTGCTACCTGTCCCAGAACCTGCTGTTTTCAACTCTCTCTCCGTACTGCACCTGCTGGCTCTAAATCTGATTGCTTGGCTATGAAAAGCCAACTGACATTTACTGCTGAGGTGCTGACCTGTTGCACCCTCTACAACTACTGTGATTATTATTATTTGACCCTGCTGGTCATCTATGAACATTTGAACATCTTGGCCATGTTCTGTTATAATCTCCACCCGGCACAGCCAGAAGAGGACTGGCCACCCCTGGTTCCTTCCTAGGTTCCTGCATTTCTAGGGAGTTTTTCCTAGCCACCGTGCTTCTACATCTGCATTGCTTGCTGTTTGGCGTTTTAGGCTGGGTTTCTGTACAGCACTTTGTGACATCAGCTGATGTAAAAAGGGCTTCATAAATATTTTTTGATTGTTTTTTGGGATTCAAGGCCAAAAAAAGACATTAAAAAAAAGACTGCCGTTCGGGATAGAACCATAAAAAGACGCCGAAAAGATGTGTTTTGCATAAATGCAAATAGCCATGTCTATGCAGCAATAGCCAGGGTCCAGTTTTCCGACAGCACTGGGACTTAAGTGTTTTAACGATGCATCGTTTCTATAATGACTGAAGAACTCACATGCATTTCCAAAAGCAACACTTAGAGAGACAAATCACATTATTGAGGGAGCACCTGCTATAAGAGTATGAATTAAGGTTGTTTGAGAAGGGTTGAGTCCTAAGCGACCTGCATACACATTGTTTGAAGTACAGTAGACCAACATACTGTAGTGGGTCAAAGCTGTGTGCCGGAAAACCTTGGTGCTCGTTAATTCTCTTTCTTTTTCGTATTTCAGAACTTAAAATGTAGCATTTAGTTTTTAGTAGATGTAAACCATCCCCCCCAGGGTTTACGGTGGAGTGAAGGAATGCTCCCCATCCCCCTCTCTGGTATAGGGTTCCCTTTGTACGGATGCCAGGGGTCTGGAGTCACGTCCCATCTCGGGTGTCTGTGGAAAAGGCCTGAACAAAAGAAATAAGAAGGAACCCAAGCAGCTCTGTGTGTGTGTGTGTGTGTGTGTGTGTGTGTGTGTGCAGGTTCGGTTCCTCTCCCTGGCAACGTCTCGTAAAACTCCTTTCCACCCCCTGCTAGTTCAATGGTGTCCACTGTGTTAGGTTTATGATGCTAGCTCCATGGTGTCCACTGTGTTAGGTCGATGATGCTAGCTCCATAACTCCATGGTGCCCTCTGTTAGGTCTATGATGCTAGCTCCATGGTGTCCACTGTGTTAGGTTTATGATGCTAGCTCCATGGTGTCCACTGTGTTAGGTCTATGATGCTAGCTCCATGGCGTCCACTGTGTTAGGTCTATTGGGGTTAGCTCCACAGTGTCCACTGTGTTAGGTCTATGGTGCTAGCTTCATGGTGTCCACTATGTTAGGTCTATGATGCTAGCCCCATGGTGCCCTATGTATTAGGTCTATGATGCTAGCTCCACTGTGTTCACTGTGTTAGGTTGATGGTGCTAGCTCCACAGTGTCCACTGTGTTAGGTCTATGATGCTAGCTCCATGGTGTCCACTGTGTTAGGTCTATGATGCTAGCTCCACAGTGTCCACTGTGTTAGGTCTATGATGCTAGCTCCATGGTGTCCACTGTGTTAGGTCTATGATGCTAGCTCCATGGTGCCCTCTGTGTTAGGTCTATGATGCTAGCTCCATGGTGTCCACTGTGTTGGGTCTATGGTGCTAGCTCCATGGTGTCCACTATGTTAGGCCTATGATGCTAGCTCCATGGTGTCCACTGTGTTAGGTCTATGATGCTAGCTCCATAACTCCATGGTGCCCTCTGTTAGGTCTATGATGCTAGCTCCATGGTGTCCACTGTGTTAGGCCTATGATGCTAGCTCCATGGTGTCCACTGTGTTAGGTCTATGATGCTAGCTCCATAACTCCATGGTGTCCACTGTGTTAGGCCTATGATGCTAGCTCAATGGTGTCCACTGTGTTAGGTCTATGATGCTAGCTCCATGGTGTCCACTGTGTTAGGTCTATGATGCTAGCTCCATGGTGTCCACTGTGTTAGGCCTATGATGCTAGCTCCATGGTGTCCACTGTGTTAGGCCTATGATGCTAGCTCCACTGTGTTCACTGTGTTAGGCCTATGATGCTATCTCCATGGTGTCCACTGTGTTAGGTCTATGATGCTAGCTCCATGGTGTTCACTGTGTTAGGTCTATTGGGGTTAGCTCCACAGTGTCCACTGTGTTAGGCCTATGATGCTAGCTCCATGGTATGTGTAATAATGCAGTTGATTACTGTATGCTAGTATGTAATTTAGAGAACACCTGGAAATTACAATATACAAGTGTTATTTCATAAAAATAGTGTTGAGTCACTTTAAAACGGGGTCATACAGACCCTATATTAAATAACAAGGTTCCTGATAACATTCTTCACTACTTCACTACTAATATAGTGCACTAAATACGGAAGGAGTGTGCCATTTAGCAGCCTTAAAGTTGTGATGAGGGTTGGACCTGCATCTGCCTCTCAGCCCCTATCATCATCATCATCTGATCTGAGCAGATACACTTGCCCAACACACACACACACACACAGACCTACCTACCTCCTCACCAGCCGTCGTCACCAGTAGAGTAATTGCGCTAGCTTACTAGTTAGCTAGCTAGCTTTGCACACTATTTGCACACTCCTTGTCACAACACGACTGATTGGCTCAAATCCATTATGAAGGAAAGAAATTCCACAAATTACCTTTTAACAAGGCACACCTGTTAATAATCGAAATGCATTCCAGGTGACTACCTCATGAAGCTGGTTGAGAGAATGCCAAGAGTGTGCAAAGCTGTCATCAAGGCAAAGGGTGGCTACTTTTAACCCATTTTTGGTTACTACATGATGTGTTATTTCATAGTTTTTATGTCTTCACTATTATTATGTAGAAAAGACTAAAAATAAAGAAAAACCCTTGAATGAGTAGGTGTGTCCAAACTTTTGACTAGTACTGTATGGAGTTGTTGGTTGTCACAGAGCGCTGGTGAATTTCTCTGTGGGAACATTACCAATTCTCTCTATGCCTCCCTACCACTCTTCTCTCTTCAGGCCAGGTATATCCTGAAGCAGTGGAGTTGGCTATTATCTATTATAGACAAGGGGGAGTCAGGTTCCTCCCTCACTCTGGCCCTCCCTCCGGCCCTCAGCTAGTGAGTCACTCCATTTACTCCAATCAATACCAGTGTCTGTGTACAAACTCCACCCTGGCAGAGCCACTCTGTCAGGCTCCATACGGCTGTCTCAGGGATCTGTCCCTGTTTCTGTAGTACCACCCTGGCAGAGCCACTCTGTCAGGCTCCATACGGCTGTCTCAGGGATCTGTCCCTGTTTCTGTAGTACCACCCTGGCAGAGCCACTCTGTGAGGCTCCATACGGCTGTCTCAGGGATCTTTCCCTGTTTCTGTAGTACCGTAACCATCAAGTCCACTCCACCCTGGCAGAGCCACTCTGTCATGCTCCATACAGCTGTCTTCCGGGGCTCAGGTGGTCTGGTGGAGGGAGGGAGGTGTGATGGATGAGGGAGAGCAAACACACCAGACAGGGAGACAGGGAGTTCCATGCGGGCTGCATGGCAGGCAGAGGCAGCTGCTGGTAGGCTAAAGTTACAGGGTGACAAGGTAAAGATGCAGCCACAGGTGAAGGAATACAGATGGTAATAATATTCTGGGAAATGTTTTTTCTTGCTTAAACCTGTGATGAAAGAATCAACCACCATTTAGTTTGTGATTCCACCTGTACTTCCTCTGATAGATGGGACCAGCAGTAGCTCCTATGATGACAACACTGCAGAAGTTGATGTCTGGTTTTTGTTTCAGTCGAGAGGGAGAGGCGCAAATATATCCACAGATACTCTGCATTCACTTATTTCTGAAGTGAGAGTGGCTTATCTTGAGATATGTTGGGGTAGACAGGCAGACAGACAGATGGACAGACAGGCAGACCATATAGTCTCACGTTTCCATGCTGCCCATACACTCACGTTTCACAGGGAAATATGACAGACATCAATGGGCCAGATCTACTGTGGCATCTCATGGTGTACAACAGGCTCAGAGCCAGATGTTTTTTCAAGGCTCAGACCTCTGATTACACGCCTGCTACTTATAGGGCACTTTGCTTTAAACTTTCATTCTCCTTCCATTTTACCACAAAATCAAGAAAGTATACTTATTTTTCCAAATTTAACAACTGGGGAAAAGATTAAACGTTAAATTAGAAGTTATTAGGGGGGGGGCATTATTATGCAATAGATGTGAAATGGCATTCTGAGAACATCATTAACGTTACACACACTTCATACACAGACAGTGGGGCAAAAAAGTATTTAGTCAGCCACCGATTGTGCAAGTTCTCCCACTTAAAAAGATGAGAGAGGCCTGTAATTTTCATCATAGGTACACTTCAACTATGACAGACAAAATTGTAGGATTTTTAATGAATTTATTCAAATTTTTGTTTTTTGTCTGTCATAGTTGAAGTATAGTTTTAGTGTAGTTTGTGTAGTTTATATTTTGAGCGTAGTTTGTAATTGGTGTAGTTTAGAGCGGCAGGGTAGCCTAGTGGTTAGAGCGTTGAACTAGTAACCGAAAGGTTGCAAGTTCGAATCCCTGAGCTGACATGATACAAATCTGTCGTTCTGCCCCTGAACAGGCAGTTAACCCACTGTTCCTAGGCCGTCATTGAAAATAAGAATTTGTTCTTAACTGACTTGCCTAGTAAAATAAAGGTTAAATAAATAAAAAAATAAATAAAAATTTATAGTTTTAGAGTGTGGTTTATAGTTTGAGTGTAGTTTATAGTTTTAGATTGTTGTCTGTATAACTGGTGTAGTTTTAGAGTGTAGTTTGTGTTGTTTGGTTTTCCTTGGTCAGCTGTCTTTATCTCTGGGTCTTCCAGTCTGCTTGGCCTTGTGCTCTCCTAACTGCCCCCCCCCCCCCCCCTCTAACTGACCCCCCTCCATTTTTATAAGTAGGGAATGGAATGATTTAGACATTTGGACCAAGCTTATCTGCAGAGTTGACCTGCATTACGACTGGGGCCGAATCTGTCCCAAATGGCAACATATTCCCTACATTGGCCCATAAGGCCCTGGTCAAAGGTAGTGTGAGGAATAGGGTCCCACTTGGAATGCAGTCCTGATGTTTTCATGGTAGGGTGCTTTTGGTTGGCATTTAAATGATTAGCCCAAAAATATGCCCTTCATGAAAAAAAATCTTGGATCATGGTTGCTTTCCCACAAAACAACACATATCTTCTCATTCTCTCCCTAGTTGGTGATTATGAGAATAAATCCTCCTTGACTAGAATGATTTTGATTGGATGTCAGTTATTTTATTTTATTCATAGCATTTGCATGTGCATAACTTTTCAGCACGGTGCCTATATTTGACCGATGATGAAAGCATTATCATCCTGAAACAATAATGAAAATATTTATTTTATTTTTTATTTTCTCCCAAAATAAAACAGTCTCTAACTGTCCCAGCTATCTGTAGAGGGAACTGAACTATGCCCTGGCCTGATGCCAGAGCTAAATTCTAAATAAGTCCCTTATGTTTCCAATAGAAACAGTCCTTAGAGCACGCGGCTAAATATACACAGAACAGCTCTCTTCGAAACAGAGTGCACAGTAGTTTGTTAAAGTATGTTTATTTAAGAACCAACACTTCTTAACAAGTCTGTCTACCATCAAGTGGCCGTGTGTTGGTGTTGTCACCCCGGGTTAACCTCAAATGAACAGCAGCATACAATCAGTACTATAGTATATTATTTAACATGTCTAACTAGGTATTATATTACCTTAGTCTCACATGGCTGAGCAGTGTTTAGAAAGAGTAGGCTAATCAGAAGAAAATACATCTTGAAGGATTCTATATCTAGTTATGTCAAATGGCTACATTAGGGGCCGGGCTGCATTAGGGGCTACATTAGGGGCCGGGCTGCATTAGGGCTGCATTAGGGGCTACATTAGGGGCCGGGCTGCATTAGGGGCCGGGCTGCATTAGGGGCTACATTAGGGGACGGGCTGCATTAGGGGCTACATTAGGGGCTGGGCTGCAATAGGGCTGCATTAGGGGCTACATTAGGGGCCGGGCTGCATTAGGGGCTGCATTAGGGGCTACATTAGGGGCCGGGCTGCAATAGGGGCTGCATTAGGGGCCGGGATGCATTAGGGGCTGCATTAGGGGCCGGGCTGCATTAGGGGCTACATTAGGGGCCGGGCTCCATTAGGGGCTGCATTAGGGGCCGGGCTGCATTAGGGGCTACATTAGGGGCCGGGCTGCATTAGGTGCCGGGCTGCATTAGGGGCCGGGCAGCATTAGGGGCCGGGCTGCATTAGGGGCTGCATTAGGGGCCTGGCTGCATTAGGGGCTACATTAGGTGCCGGGCTGCATTAGGGGCTACATTAGGGGCCGGGCTGCATTAGGGGCTGCATTAGGGGCCGGGCTGCATTAGGGGCCGGGCTGCATTAGGGGCCGGGCTGCATTAGGGGCCGGGCTGCATTAGGGGCCGGGCTGCATTAGGGGCTGCATTAGGGGCTGGGCTGCATTAGGGGCCGGGCTGCATTAGGGGCCCGGGCTGCATTAGGGGCCGGGCTGCATTAGGGGCCGGGCTGCATTAGGGAAGAGATTCTCTGGCTGCTAGCTCAGTTTAGGGAAGAGATTCTCTGGTTGCTAGCTCAGTTTAGGGAAGAGATTCTCTGGTTGCTAGCTCAGTTTAGGGAAGAGATTCTCTGGTTGCTAGCTCAGTTTAGGGAAGAGATTCTCTGGCTGCTAGTTCAGTTTAGGGAAGAGATTCTCTGGTTGCTAGCTCAGTTTAGGGAAGAGATTCTCTGGTTGCTAGCTCAGTTTAGGGAAGAGATTCTCTGGTTGCTAGCTCAGTTTAGGGAAGAGATTCTCTGGTTGCTAGCTCAGTTTAGGGAAGAGATTCTCTGGTTGCTAGCTCAGTTTAGGGAAGAGATTCTCTGGTTGCTAGCTCAGTTTAGGGAAGAGATTCTCTGGTTGCTAGCTCAGTTTAGGGAAGAGATTCTCTGGTTGCTAGCTCAGTTTAGGGAAGAGATTCTCTGGTTGCTAGTTCAGTTTAGGGAAGAGATTCTCTGGTTGCTAGCTCAGTTTAGGGAAGAGATTCTCTGGCTGCTAGCTCAGTTTAGGGAAGGGACTCAATAAGAGACAACAATTGACAGCTGCCTCTGATTGAGAACCAATCACACCCGGCCAAACAACAAAGAAAGACAAAACATAGAAAGTAAACAGACTGCCCACCCTAGTCACACCCTAACCAAAATAGAGAATAAAAGCCTCTCTATGGCCAGGGCGTGACAATTTTATTAACACTTTTTTGGTTACTACATGATTCCATATGTGTTATTTCTGATGTTAGTTTTGATGTCTTCACATTTATTATACAATGTAGAAAAACTCTTGAATGAATACGTGTGTCCAAAATATTGACTGGTACTGTATACCTACATACATATTTTCAACTGGTTCTGGTGGACCTCCAGACAAGTCTTGTGAGGCCTGTGGGTGTCCTAGAGCAAAACAAATAACATGTACATGTTCGTTAGAGTCATATTAGTGTTTAGCCAAGGCTGTTGGGACACTACAGACCGAGGTTGGCAGATCGTCTGTACCGACTTAAGACCAGTCCCAAGACTCTTGTCATAATAGTTTGTTGGTCTAACCATTTGGACGCTACAGACAATTTTGTGAAAAGGCCGATTTCCAGGACGTTCAGTGGTCTGATAAACACTGCTCTAGTTCTGTCACCTTTCACCTCAGATGGGATGTCTCCTGGTCTGACCAACACTGCTCTAGTTCTGTCACCTTTCACATCAGATGGGATGTCTCCTGGTCTGATAAACACTGCTGTAGTTCTGTTACCTTTCACCTCAGATGGGATGACTCCTGGTCTGATAAACACTGTTCTAGTTCTGTCACCTTTCACCTCAGATGGGATGTCTCCTGGTCTGATAAACACTGCTCTAGTTCTGTCACCTTTCACCTCAGATGGGATATCTCCTGGTCTGACCAACACTGCTCTAGTTCTGTCACCTTTCACCTCAGATGGGATGTCTCCTGGTCTGATAAACACTGTTCTAGGTCTGTCACCTTTCACCTCAGATGGGATGTCTCCTGGTCTGATAAACACTGCTCTAGTTCTGTCACCTTTCACCTCAGATGGGATGTCTCCTGGTCTGATAAACACTGCTCTAGTTCTGTCACCTTTCACCTCAGATGGGATATCTCCTGGTCTGACCAACACTGCTCTAGTTCTGTCACCTTTCACCTCAGATGGGATGTCTCCTGGTCTGATAAACACTGTTCTAGTTCTGTCACCTTTCACCTCAGATGGGATGTCTCCTGGTCTGATAAACACTGCTCTAGTTCTGTCACCTTTCACCTCAGATGGGATGACTCCTGGTCTGACCAACACTGCTCTAGTTCTGTCACCTTTCACCACAGATGGGATGTCTCCTGGTCTGATAAACACTGCTCTAGTTCTGTCACCTTTCACCTCAGATGGGATATCTCCTGGTCTGATAAACACTGCTCTAGTTCTGTCACCTTTCACCTCAGATGGGATGTCTCCTGGTCTGATAAACACTGCTCTAGTTCTGTCACCTTTCACCTCAGATGGGATATCTCCTGGTCTGACCAACACTGCTCTAGTTCTGTTACCTTTCACCACAGATGCGGAAGTGCGACATCGGTGGATTGAGAAGCATCCAACGCTAAAAATGAATATCTCGATCTTAAACGGACAGATTTGGGATTTCTTTATTATGCTGATCAGATTTGCGCGGAGGTGCAGACATCGACTCTAGGGGGCAAGTTATTCTGTTCTAGGGACTGGACTTCTTTAATGTGAATGTCTGTGATGCTAAATCTTCCACGGGACTACAGATGAAAACTAGCCTGCTGACTAAATCTGGCACATTTACAGAATTGTTCATTGATGTGCATTGTCCCTGTCAAATAAATAAATAATATTTTATTCTATTCTGCTAATCTGTGCTCTTACTTGAGACATGCAAACAAAATTAAAACTAGATTTTTGGCAATGTTTTATGGACATAACTACATAAGTTACCCCAAGCTAAATCTCTGTGTCAGCTCAGAGTAAACTGTCCTAAGTGAGGAAATGGACAGAGAAAAGGTGATGAAGTGTCAAGGGTATTTGTCTCTCTGGTTTGATCCTTTAGCCTTGGGTCACCAAGCGCCTCCTCAGCCCTCCTCAGCCCTATGTTATCAATCAATCATATGTATTTATAACGCCCTTTTTACATCAGCCAATGTCACAAAGTGCTATACAGAAACCCAGCCCAACTCACAGGATCATTTAGCCAGAGGTCACCAAGCCCCAGCCCAGCCCTTCTTCTTAGGATCACTGTCACGACTCCTACCAAAAGTGGCTTCCCTTCCTGTTCGGGTGACTCTCGGTGGTTGTCGTCACCGGTCTACTAGCTGCCACCGATCCCTTTTCCTTTTCTGTTGGTCTGATTAGTTACACCTGTTTCTTGTTGAGTTTTTTTAGTTGGGCTGTTTAAGCCGGTCGGCCTGCCTGCTCTTTGTGCGGGATTGTTGCGTTTCTCACTGTGTACTTTGTGTGGTAGTGCTGATTATTTTGAATTTTCACTCTGGGCTGGTGTGGTCCTGGTTTTGGCCAATTGTTTATGTGCGCCCAGTTTCTTGGCGAGTACATTTTTCCCGGTGCGTAATTAAAGCGCCACTCTGTATCTTTTGCCTCCTGCGTCTGACTCCGCACCCACTACGCCCAGTGTGTTACAATCACTTAGCGCTGCTGTGGCCCCTCTAGCTTGTGGTTCCATCCAACTATGTGTTAGAGGATCTTTAGCCAGAGGAAATCAAGCCCCAACCCAGCCCTTCTGCCTAGGATCCCTCAGCCCTGTTGTGGCCACTCTAGCTTTTAGCTCCATCCAGCTATGTGTTAGAGGATCTTTAGCCAGAGGAAATCAAGCCCCAACCCAGCCCTTCTGCCTAGGATCCCTCAGCCCTGTTGTGGCCACTCTAGCTTTTAGCTCCATCCAGCTATGTGTTAGAGGATCTTTAGCCAGAGGAAATCAAGCCCCAACCCAGCCCTTCTGCCTAGGATCCCTCAGCCCTGTTGTGGCCACTCTAGCTTTTAGCTCCATCCAGCTATGTGTTAGAGGATCTTTAGCCAGAGGTCACCCTACCCTATTATCCCCTACAATACCTTTCCTTAGGTCCTCAGGATCACTGGCATCAAACACCTCAGTTCCTCTCCAACAAGAAGAGAATACCTTCTAACGCTGGCATCACCACTCTCTGCCCTTTCTGTCTTTGTGGACTCTATCATAGTTACTGTCTGTTCTCTGTCTTTGTGGACTCTATCATAGTGACTCGTTTTTCTCTGTGCTGGAGTCAGACCGAGATTGAATCCCAAATCTGTTGTAGCACGCTTGACATATAAAGGTTATTTCCAATTGAGCCAACATCTGAACAGTTAACCTTGAATGTGTGAACATTGAGCCAACAACTGAAGAGTTAACCTTGAATGTGTGAAAATTGAGCTGACATCTGAACAGTTAACCTTGAATGTGTGAACATTGAGCTGACATCTGAACAGTTAACCTTGAATGTGTGAACATTGAGCTGACATCTGAACAGTTAACCTTGAATGTGGGAACATTGAGCTGACATCTGAACAGTTAACCTTGAATGTGGGAACATTGAGCTGACATCTGAACAGTTAACCTTGAATGTGTGAACATTGAGCTGACATCTGAACAGTTAACCTTGAATGTGGGAACATTGAGCTGACATCTGAACAGTTAACCTTGAATGTGGGAACATTGCCTTTAAAAGGCACATTGTTGACAGCACTCCACTCCAGGATTGAATCCTGGCCTCAGTTTTTATCTCCACATCTCAGAGCTCTGAGAGAAACATCACAACTATAGACATGAGCAGAGAAGGATAGCGGAAGGAAATTAATCGTTAATCTTTGATGCCTCCTTTTGAATTAGTTTATCTCTCTTAGTTTATCTCGCTCCCTTTTCCTTTGTCCCTTGCTTCCACACAGGAAGTGATTTAAATGAATGTTCCTGTCTGCGCTAGTAAAAAAAGCCCTACAGGAGTCCAATAGGACCATTTCCAAAATCTGACTGGATGTTCATATGAATTCTAACAGGATTTTTTATTGGAATCCAAAATTATATTTTTTTACTATTGTAAAATGTTTAAGGAGAGTTATTTTCTTGACAGGCCAAATGTACGTACAGATAGAGGTACAGAAACCTGTTAAAAACAGTCTTCACGGGGCATATGTGGCCTGGAGTCAGGCGCTTAGATCACTACATCAAACTCCAGCCCACTGATAGGTTGTTTCTATTGCTGGATATTAAATTCTATAGGACAGAATCCCAATGGAGTCCAATAGGACTGGTTCCGAAATCTGATAAGATTTTCCTATTGGATTCTAATTGGATCCTTGTATTGGAATCTTGTGGTTTTTCTCTCTCATAAAGACCTATATAGATTTTGTCTATGGGAATTGTAGAGATGTTTACATTACATACTGAAGGTGCTGAATGTGCTGTACACTATAGTTAACTTAGCTGCTTAACATGTGGATCACCCACCCTACAAACCTCTTAGACAATTACCTATGAAGGTGGACAGTGGACATGTGAACTATAATAACATCAAAAGCAACCTCAAAAGCAACCTACATTGAACTGCCACCCTTGCCACCCTATAGTGGGGAACCCCTATATCCAGTATGGAACCCCTCGACACATTATGTAACCCCTCTACCCAGTATGTAACCCCTCTACCCAGTATGTAACCCCTCGACCCAGTATGGAACCCCTCGACACAGTATGGAACCCCTCTACCCAGTATGTAACCCCTCGACACAGTATGGAACCCCTCAACCCAGTATGTAACCCCTCGACCCAGTATGGAACCCCTCGACACAGTATGGAACCCCTCTACCCAGTATGTAACCCCTCGACACAGTATGGAACCCCTCAACCCAGTATGGAACCCCTCTACCCAGTGTGTAACCCCTCGACACAGTATGGAACCCCTCAACCCAGTATGGAACCCCTCTACCCAGTATGTAACCCCTCGACACAGTATGGAACCCCTCAACCCAGTATGGAACCCCTCTACCCAGTATGTAACCCCTCGACACAGTATGGAACCCCTCAACCCAGTATGGAACCCCTCTACCCAGTATGGAACCCCTCGACACAGTATGGAACCCCTCTACCCAGTATGGAACCCCTCAACCCAGTATGGAACCCCTCGACCCAGTATGGAACCCCTCTACCCTCGACCCAGTATGGAACACCTCTACCCTCGACACAGTATGGAACCCCTCGACCCAGTATGGAACCCCTCTACCCTCGACCCAGTATGGAACCCCTCGCCCCAGTATGGAACCCCTCTACCCTCGACCCAGTATGGAACACCTCTACCCTCGACACAGTATGGAACCCCTCGACCCAGTATGGAAACCCTCTACCCAGTATGGAAACCCTCTACCCAGTATGGAAACCCTCTACCCAGTTTGGAAACCCTCTACCCAGTATAGAAGCCCTCGCCCCATTATGGAACGCCTCGACCCAGTATGGAAACCCTCTGCCCAGTATGGAAACGTCTCGACCCACTATGGAACCCCTCGACCCAGTATGGAACCCCTCTACCCTCGACCCAGTATGGAACCCCTTGACCCAGTATGGAAACCCTCTGCCCAGTATGGAACCCCTCTACCCAGCATAGAAGCCCTCGACCCAGTATGGAAACCCTCTAACCTCGACCCAGTATGGAACCCCTCTACCCTCGACACAGTATGGAACCCCTCGACACAGTATGGAACCCCTCTACCCTCAACCAAGTATGGAACCCCTCGACCCAGTATGGAAACCCTCTTCCCAGTATGGAACCCCTCTACCCAGAATGGAACCCCTCGACCCAGGATGGAAACCCACGGCCCTGTGTGGAATCCCTATACCCAGTATGGAAACCCACGGCCCAGTGTGGAACCCCTATACCGAGTATTGAAACCCACGACCCAGAATGGAACCCCTCTACCCAGTATGGAACCCCTCTACCCAGTATGGAACCCCTCTACCCAGGATGGAAACCCACGGCCCAGTGTGGAACCCCTATACCCAGTATGGAAACCCACGGCCCAGTGTGGAACCCCTATACAGAGTATTGAAACCCACGACCCAGAATGGAACCCCTCTACCCAGTATGGAACCCCTCTACCCAGTATGGAACCCCTCTACCCAGTATGGAACCCTCTACCCAGTGTTGAACCCCTCTGCCCAGTATGGAACCCCTCTACCCAGAATGGACACCCTCTACCCAGTGTTGAACCCCTCTGCCCAGTATGGAACCCCTCTACCCAGAATGGACACCCTCTACCCAGTGTTGAACCCCTCTGCCCAGTATGGAACCCCTCTACCCAGTATGGAACCCCTCTACCCTCGACCCAGTATGGAACCCCTCTACCCTCGACACAGTATGGAACCCCTCGACACAGTATGGAACCCCTCTACCCTCAACCAAGTATGGAACCCCTCGACCCAGTATGGAAACCCTCTTCCCAGTATGGAACCCCTCTACCCAGAATGGAACCCCTCGACCCAGGATGGAAACCCACGGCCCTGTGTGGAATCCCTATACCCAGTATGGAAACCCACGGCCCAGTGTGGAACCCCTATACCGAGTATTGAAACCCACGACCCAGAATGGAACCCCTCTACCCAGTATGGAACCCCTCTACCCAGTATGGAACCCCTCTACCCAGGATGGAAACCCACGGCCCAGTGTGGAACCCCTATACCCAGTATGGAAACCCACGGCCCAGTGTGGAACCCCTATACAGAGTATTGAAACCCACGACCCAGAATGGAACCCCTCTACCCAGTATGGAACCCCTCTACCCAGTATGGAACCCCTCTACCCAGTATGGAACCCTCTACCCAGTGTTGAACCCCTCTGCCCAGTATGGAACCCCTCTACCCAGAATGGACACCCTCTACCCAGTGTTGAACCCCTCTGCCCAGTATGGAACCCCTCTACCCAGAATGGACACCCTCTACCCAGTGTTGAACCCCTCTGCCCAGTATGGAACCCCTCTACCCAGTATGGAACCCCTCGAACAAGTATGGAATCCCTCGACACAGTATGGAACCCCTCGGCCCAGTATAGAACCCCTAAATCAGGTATGGAACCCCTCTGCCCAGTATGGAACCCCTCAACCCAGTATGGAACCTCTCTACCCATTATGGAACCTCTCGACCCAGTATGGAACCCCTATACCCAGTATGGAACCCCTCGACCAAGTATGGAACCACATGACCCAGTATGGAACCCCTGGACCCAGTATGGAATACCTCTACCCAGTATGGAACCCCACTACCCAGTATGGAACCCTTCTACCCAGAATGGAACCCCTCGACCCCGAAAGGAACCCCTCTACCCAGTATGGAATCCCTCGAACCAGTATGGAACCCCTCGGCCCAGTATAGAACCCCTCTACCCATTATGGAACCTCTCGACCCAGTATGGAACCCCTCTACCCAGTATGGAACCCCTCGACCAAGTATGGAACCACACGACCCAGTATGGAACCCCTGGACCCAGTATGGAATCCCTCTACCCAGTATGGAACCCCTCTACCCAGTATGGAACCCCACGACCCAGTATGGAACCCCTCTACCCAGTATGGAACCCCTCGACCAAGTATGGAACCCCTGGACCCAGTATGGAACCCCTGGACCCAGTATGGAATCCCTCTACCCAGTATGGAACCCCTCTACCCAGTATGGAACCCCACGACCCAATATGGAACCCCTCTACCCAGTATGGATGGGGGGGAGCAGCTTCTAGAGATGGAGGGAGGGTGGGGGGCAGCTCTGGGGGGAGGGAAGATGGGTAGGGAGCAGCTTCTAGAGATGGAGGGAGTGAAGATGGGTAGGGAGTAGCTTCTGGAGATGGTGCGGGGGCAGCTCTGGGGGGGAGGGAGGGTGGGGGGGGGAGCAGCTTCTAGAGATGGAGGGAGGGTGGGGGGCAGCTCTGGGGGGGAGGGAGGGTGGGGGGGAGCAGCTTCTAGAGATGGAGGGAGGGTGGGGGGCAGCTCTGGGGGGGGAGGGAGGGTGGGGGGGGAGCAGCTTCTAGAGATGGAGGGAGGGTGGGGGGCAGCTCTGGGGGGAGGGAGGGTGGGGGGGAGCAGCTTCTAGAGATGGAGATAGGGAAGATGGGTAGGGAGCAGCTTCTAGAGATGGAGGGAGGGAAGATGTGTAGGAAGCAGCTTCTAGAGATGGAGGGAGGGAAGATGGGTAGGGAGCAGCTTCTAGAGATGGAGGGAGGGAAGATGTGTAGGAAGCAGCTTCTAGAGATGGAGGGAGGGAAGATGGGTAGGGAGTAGCTTCTAGAGATGGAGGGAGGGAAGATGTGTAGGAAGCAGCTTCTAGAGATGGAGGGAGGGAAGATGGGTAGGGAGTAGCTTCTGGAGATGGGGAAGATGGGTAGGGGTCAGCTTCTGGAGATGGTGGGGGGCAGCTCTGGGGGGGAGGGATGGTGGGGGGGAGCAGCTTCTGGAGATGGAGATAGGGAAGATGGGTAGGGAGCAGCTTCTAGAGATGGAGGGAGGGAGGATGAGGGGCAGCTCTGGGGGGAGGGAGAGGCGGTGGTACAACCCTGGGCTGGGAGGAATTAGGGGAGATGGGTTTTTATTTTCCTCTCCCAACGTAGAGGACCATCCTCAAATCAATGTTTATTGGTCACGTACACACTTCTGCAGATGTTATCGCAGGTGCAGTGTATCTATGTCCACCCGTGCAGTAATATATATCAATATGACTATACAAGTAAGAAAAGGTCAAGCAATTAAGACATATCATTCTCTTATTTGTATGCATAGCTGACTTTATACATTAAATTAACATTCTCATATGTTTGTTTTACTGTACCTAAACATATATTTTCCTTCTACTTTTTACTGTTGCATATAAGCAGTGTAAAGATGCTGTGCATTCTAATGGGAAACCCCCTAAATCATGTGTTATTCTAACATTGTATATAGTATTGTATTTCATATTGTAATGTCTAATTGAAAGGCAATAAGTTGCATGAATAAGAATCTAATCAAACAACTCAACTGTGTTTTGTTTTAAAAGATGTACTGTACTGGTGGTCATACTTCCTGTCGGTTGGACGGTGTGTACCATGTGTATCCTGTACAATATTAAACTTGAAATACTGCAAATTAACCTACAGCCTTGAATCACTCCCATATTGTGGCTGGTGAGTGTAAACAAAAGATATATACGACAATTTCCAATCAACGGAAAATGTTGTAATTAATGTTGTATAGTACTGGAACAAATGATATCAAACTATAATTTTTAATTAAGAAAATTAATTACAGTTTGAATGGGATTATGATATAGGTGACACGACATCCTATAGGATTCTGAGAATACTATATGATCCAATAGGATTCCAATAGGTTTCTGAGATGATACAATCATCCTATAGGATTGCGAGAATACTATATGATCCAATAGGATTTCTTCAGATTTTTAATAGGAAAAAACGTTGTCCAATAGGATTCCAATAGGTTTCTGAGATGATACAATCATCCTATAGGATTCTGAGAATACTATATGATCCAATAGGATTTCTTCAGATTTTTAATAGGAAAAAACGTTGTCCAATAGGATTCCAATAGGTTTCTGAGATGATACAATCATCCTATAGGATTGCGAGAATACTATATGATCCAATAGGATTTCTTCAGATTTTTAATAGGAAAAAACGTTGTCCAATAGGATTCCAATAGGTTTCTGAGATGATACAATCATCCTATAGGATTGCGAGAATACTATATGATCCAATAGGATTTCTTCAGATTTTTAATAGGAAAAAACGTTGTCCAATAGGATTCCAATAGGTTTCTGAGATGATACAATCATCCTATAGGATTGCGGGAATACTATATGATCCAATAGGATTTCTTCAGATTTTTAATAGGAAAAAACGTTGTCCAATAGGATTCCAATAGGTTTCTGAGATGATACAATCATCCTATAGGATTGCGAGAATACTATATGATCCAATAGGATTTCTTCAGATTTTTAATAGGAAAAAACGTTGTCCAATAGGATTCCAATAGGTTTCTGAGATGATACAATCATCCTATAGGATTGCGAGAATACTATATGATCCAATAGGATTTCTTCAGATTTTTAATAGGAAAAAACGTTGTCCAATAGGATTCCAATAGGTTTCTGAGATGATACAATCATCCTATAGGATTGCGAGAATACTATATGATCCAATAGGGTTTCTTCAGATTTTTAATAGGAAAAAACGTTGTCCAATAGGATTCCAATAGGTTTCTGAGATGATACAATCATCCTATAGGATTGCGAGAATACTATATGATCCAATAGGATTTCTTCAGATTTTTAATAGGAAAAAACGTTGTCCAATAGGATTCCAATAGGTTTCTGAGATGATACAATCATCCTATAGGATTCCAATAGGTTTCTGAGATGATACAATCATCCTATAGGATTCCAATAGGTTTCTGAGATGATACAATCATCCTATAGGATTCCAATATGTTTCTGAGATGATACAATCATCCTATAGGATTCTATTAGAAATATCACTCATTCTATCAGATTGTTTTATTGGGGTGGCCACTCATTTCCTATTGTTTGATATTTCCTTTTTACAGACTACGCTGCAGACACACACACACACACACACACACACACTCACACACACAAGCACACACAGACACAGACACAGACACACTGCAGAGTCCCACTCCCCCACTCATAAAATAATGACTTTTTGTCAGGATTCTCTCCTGGTTTTCACATTCAGAGCTTCAGTTGAAGGTTTTGGACAACAGTCAGTTCAAAGGAGAGTAAGAGAATCCACATCCCTCATCTTTGGTTAAAAGTGCCTGCTAAATGGCCAGTCCGTAATAATGTTTAATAATGTGACTCAATGACATCAAAACCATTATTAATGTTAAATAATGACATCATTCTTCTCTATCATTCTATCAGGACTTCTCTCTCTCTCTGTGTGTGTGTGTGTGTGTGTGTGTGTGTGTGTACCTCTCCCATGCTTGTTACCGTATCCTAATTGCACACTTACTGTAACTGCAGCATCAAAATCACAACACACACACACACACACACACACACACACACACACACACACACACACACACACACACACACACACACACACACATCTGGTACTAGCTGATAGTGCTATCAACTGCCAGGGGAAATAGTTTAATCTGAATTAGTTTCTGTTCTTTCTGTAAGTGTTGTGTAAGCGTTGTGTAAGTGTTGTGTAAGTGTTTCAGGATGTTAGGAAGCTTGTTATGTTGAGAGAAAGATAGAGAGAATCTATTCCTATACCTCAGATTGTTCTGACCAGATTAACCAGACCACTCAACTGAAGAGAGTTCTTTGAACAAAGCTCAATCAGCAACATTTATCCAGGTTTGTGTCATCATCTGTAAAGTTAACTAAAAGTAGTCCTACTATTATCAGTGGTATTTCACAACAACAACTTCACTAATGTATCTGGAACCACAAAGACAACACAAGAGGTATCCAGTTAAAGGAGTCTAGTTGAAAGCCATGTAGTGTTTCTATGGGGGTAGAGAGGCTCTAATGGCTATAGGGGGATTGAGTTCCCATATTTCATCCATCAGCCGGGGCTGGGGCCCTCTGCCAGCCAACACCCCCCAACCTGTAGCCCCTAGCCAGCTAGAACCTAAGACCATCCCCCAACCTGTAGCCCCTAGGCCGCTAGAACCTAAGTCCATGCCCCAGCCTGTAGCCAGCCTCTGGACAGCTAGAACCTAAGACCATCCCCCATCCCCCAGCCAGCCTCTGGACAGCTAGAACCTAAGACCATCCCCCAGCCAGCCCCTAGCCAGCTAGAACCTAAGACCATCCCCCAGCCAGCCCCTAGCCAGATAGAACCTAAGACCATCCCCCAGCCTGCAGCCAGCAAATAAATCAAATCAAATCAAATGTATTTATATAGCCCTTCGTACATCAGCTGATATCTCAAAGTGCTGTACAGAAACCCAGCCTAAAACCCCAAACAGCAAGCAATGCAGGTGTAGAAGCACGGTGGCTAGTGAAAACTCCCTAGAAAGGCCAAAACCTAGGAAGAAACCTAGAGAGGGACCAGGCTATGTGGGGTGGCCAGTCCTCTCCTGGCTGTGCCGGGTGGAGATTATAACAGAACATGGCCAAGATGTTCAAATGTTCATAAATTACCAGCATGGTCAAATAATAATAATCACAGGCAGAACAGTTGAAACTGGAGCAGCAGCACGGCCAGGTGGACTGGGGACAGCAAGGAGGCATCATGTCAGGTAGTCCTGAGGCATGGTCCTAGGGATCAGGTCCTCCGAGAGAGAGAAAGAAAGAAAGAGAGAAAGAGAGAATTAGAGAGAGCATACTTAAATTCACACAGGACACCGGATAGGACAGGAGAAGTACTCCAGATATAACAAACTGACCCTAGCCCCCCGACACATAAACTACTGCAGCATAAATACTGGAGGCTGAGACAGGAGGGGTCAGGAGACACTGTGGCCCCATCCGACTACACCCCAGGACAGGGCCAAACAGGAAGGATATAACCCCACCCACTTTGCCAAAGCACAGCCCCCACACCACTAGAGGGATATCTTCAACCACCAACTTACCATACTGAGACAAGGCTGAGTATAGCCCATAAAGATCTCCGCCATGGCACAACCCAAGGGGGGGCGCCAACCCAGACAGGAAGATCACATCAGTGACTCAACCCACTCAAGTGATGCACCTCTCCTCTCCTCTACCCCTTCCTCTCTACCTGTCTTCTCCCTTTCCTCTCCTCTACCCCTTCCACTCTACCTGTCTTCTCCCTCTCCTCTCCTCTCCTCTACCCCTTCCCCTCTACCTGTCTTCTCCCTCTCCTCTCCTCTACCCCTTCCCCTCTACCTGTCTTCTCCCTCTCCTCTACCCCTTCCCCTCTACCTGTCTTCTCTCCCTCTCCTCTCCTCTACCCCTTCCCCTCTACCTGTCTTCTACCCTTTCCTCTCCTCTCCTCACCCCTTCCCCTCTACCTGTCTTCTCCCTCTCCTCTCCTCTACCCCTTCCCCTCTACCTGTCTTCTCCCTCTCCTCTCCTCTACCCCCTTCCCCTCTACCTGTCTTCTCCCTCTCCTCTCCTCTACCCCTTCCCCTCTACCTGTCTTCTCCCTTTCCTCTCCTCTACCCCTTCCACTCTACCTGTCTTCTCCCTCTCCTCTCCTCTCCTCTACCCCTTCCCCTCTACCTGTCTTCTCCTCTCCTCTCCTCTACCCCTTTCCCTCTACCTGTCTTCTCCTCTCCTCTCCTCTACCCCTTCCCCTCTACCTGTCTTCTCCCTCTCCTCTCCTCTACCCCTTCCCCTCTACCTGTCTTCTCCCTCTCCTCTCCTCTACCCCTTCCCCTCTACCTGTCTTCTCCCTTTCCTCTCCTCTACCCCTTCCCCTCTACCTGTCTTCTCCTTTCCTCTCCTCTACCCTTCCACTCTACCTGTCTTCTCCCTCTCCTCTCCTCTCCTCTACCCCTTCCCCTCTACCTGTCTTCTCCCTCTCCTCTCCTCTCCTCTACCCCTTCCCCTCTACCTGTCTTCTCCCTCTCCTCTCCTCTACCCCCTTCCCCTCTACCTTTCTTCTCCCTCTCCTCTCCTCTACCCCTTCCCCTCTACCTGTCTTCTCCCTTTCCTCTCCTCTACCCCTTCCCCTCTACCTGTCTTATCCCTCTCCTCTCCTCCATTTTCTGTATTCTTCCCCTCTCTTTTATTAAATGTGTACATTAGTCATTTAGGTCAAAAATAACCACATATAAGCAAATAAAAACCTGCAAGATCAGAGGCAGTAAGAAAATAACTCTCTCTCTCCTCTCTGTCCTCTCTCTCTCCTCTCTGTCCTCTCTCTCTCTCCTCTCTGTCCTCTCTCTCTCTCCTCTCTCTCCTCTCTGTCCTCTCTCTCTCTCCTCTCTGTCCTCTCTCTCTCCTCTCTGTCCTCTCTCTCTCTC